>NC_057812.1:732547561-732548147 GCF_018294505.1 Triticum aestivum
CGAACCACGCCCCGCCGGAAGCCCTGCAGCGTCGACTTCGAGCTCTTCTTCAACCTTCGGCCGCCGGTGACCTCGTCTTCGATTCGCGCCGTCTAGGTCGTCCCCAGGCCCACTGAGCTGCGCTTCGACCTCCCAGTGAGCTCCTCCGTCGTTTCCCCCTAACCCCACGGCCTAGCGCTCGTTGTAGCACCACTTCCCATGATGCCCGAAGCACACCGCCGCACGGACTCGTCGCCGACGAGGCTCCGGTGGCCAATCGGCCCCGTGCATATGCCCGTTGGCTTTGTGGGAGCCTGCAGAACGCGTAGTTGCTACCCGTTGATCCTCCCGTGCACGGTGGCGCCGTTTTCATCGGCGCCCGAACTCCAGCGACCGCCAAAGTCGTCGCCGGCGATGTCTCCGGCCACCCCGAGCTCAAACATCACCACCAAGAGCTGCGGCTCGTTCCCAGGAGCTCGTAGATGCTCTCCGCCTCCCGTTTGGTGGCCGTAACGTGCAAATGCACTTCCTCCGCCGCGCTCGGCCTCGCCGGCGGCTAAACGCCGGCGAGTTGACCGGGTTTGACCCCCCAGGGTCGCTGACCAGT
>NC_057812.1:732548157-732578641 GCF_018294505.1 Triticum aestivum
AATTAATTAACCCCTGTTAACCCCCCTGTCACTGACGTGTGGGTCCCACACGTTAGGTTTGACCGGACCAGCCCAGTTGACCGCTGACGTCGTGCTGACGTCATGCTGACGCAATTATATATTTTCTGGAATTAAAATAATTCAGAAAATCCAGAAAATGATTTAAACTTCAAAAATTCATAACAATTCAACCGTAGCTCAGATTTAAATAATTTATATATGAATAATTATCAGAAAAATACAATCTTTCCATCTGTACTAGTTTCATGCATGAAAAACCAACTTATACATGCTGAATATGGGAAAACACATTAGGGCATATATAAGAGACTTAATTTAGAAATGCATTTGAACCTTTGGTTCAAAAGGACTTCAAACCAAATGTTTACTAGATGCATTAGCTCAAACAGCATCACATCTACATGCCATGTTCATGCATCATATTGTTGCATATGATTGTGTTTTGATTGCCGGCACCGTTCCTTCTCGATAGGTCCTGCTCCGGAGACGTTCCAGAGTACCTGTCTGTGAAGCAGTGCCTCCCTTGTTGATTTACCAGGCAAGCAAACCCCCTTGTTCATTTCGATAAAACCCTACTCTCTCGCTCCTGCTCTCAGTTATTGCATTAGGACAACAACGGTTCATCTGCTACTTTGTGCTGCGGTAGTTGAACCCATTCCTCTGCATGACCTGTCATTGCCACAGTAAATAGTTGAAATCCACTAGCATGTGTAGGAGTTGATTGAAGCCACTGATGTGTTCCTACCATGCTATGCCTGCTATTGCTTAGAGTTGTGTCAGGTCTGATTCATTGGGAATGAATTGGAGTGTCACGATACGTTCTGATGCTGAGAGTGAGGTGTGTGAACACGATTTGGTAAAGGTAGCGGTGAGAGGCCATGTAGGAGTACATGGTGGGTTGTCTCACTGGAACCGTCCTTAAGCCCTGAGTTCTGTGTATGTTGTCCAATGACTCGATACTACCACACATTGGGCTCCGGGCGCTCCAAGCCCTCTCGACTTATTAACCAACTTGATCTCTGTCCAGGAGTTGCAACTAGTTTCTGGTGTTTGTAGGTAGTGCTATTTTTCTACCAAGTGGCACCCCGCAGGGTGGGCTTGGGACAGACTAGGCACACGTGGCCTGGTGTACCGAGTGGCACCCGGTTGGTGGGCTCGGGAACCCTGCTCACATCGTTTGGGGCCGTGAGCGACACCCCGGCCGGATCTCCTTGCGGATGGAACCCGAATAGGCGATAAACCTGGACTAGAGTCTTGTGTGGTTAGTCAGGTCGTGGCCGACACCCTCGCCAGGCTTCCGCTTGAAGGTTGCCGAGATACATGACGTGTACATGGCGGTAAGTGGCGAGAGCGTGTGTGAAGAAGTACACCCCTGCAGGGTTAACATGATCTATTCGAATAGCCGGGTCCGCGGTTATGGACTTCTTGGATGCTTACATGGTACATAGACAACTTGAAGTGGATACTATAAAATGCTCAAGACAAGTGTGAGTGCTATGGATGGCCTTCTCGTAGGGAGACGGGGACGAATCCATAGTAGTGTATTGTGTGGTGATTAGTGGACTCGTGTACGTTGTTTCACCTCCAGGGTTTCTGGTAGTCGTAGAATAGGATAGCCACAGAGTCAAAGCTGGCTTGCTGCAACTAAACCCCACATTACCCTCTTGATACCAATGCACGTACGATAGGATCTGATGTAAGTCTTGCTGAGTACCTTTGTACTCATGTTGCTTTATTTATGTTTTTGCAGCGGAGACTTCGGTCTTACTAGTGTTCTCGTGGACTTCGACTAGTAGCTAGTACCTTAGCTACGATCTTGATTGGATGTTGTAGATAGTCAGGCTCTTCAGCCTTTTTCTTTTGTAGATATCTGTACCCAGACATGTAATGCTTCCGCTTGTTGCTTGTATGCTCTGTATGATGGGTCTTGTGACCCCTGTTTGTAATAATACTGTGACGGCTCTTCTGAGCCTTTATCTATATGAGTTGTTGAGTTATGCTGTGATGCCATGTTGTACAGCACATACTTGCATGTTATGCGTACGTGTAATGTGTATTGCTATGTGTGGGATCTGACTATCTAGTTGTTTATTCTTAGTAGCCTCTCTTACCGGGAAATGTCTCCTAGTGCTTCCACTGAGCCCTGGTAGCTTGCTACTGCTCCGGAACACTTAGGCAGGCCGGCATGTGTCCTTCTTCGATCCTGTGTCTGTCCCTTCGGGGAAATGTCACGCGATGAATACCGGAGTCCGGCTAGCCCGCTACAGCCTGGTTCACCGGAGTCCTGTTAGCCTAGTGCTACAGCCTGGATTCACTCGCTGATGACCGACACGTTCGATGCTGGGTCATGGATGCCTGTCCCTGTAAGTTAGTGCCACTTTGGGTTTACGACTAGCCATGTCAGCCCGGGCTCTTTATCATATGGATGCTAGCGACACCATCATATACGTGTGCCAAAATGCGCAAACGGTCCCGGGCAAAGGTAAGGCGACACCCGTGGGGATACCGTGCGTGAGGCCGCAAAGCGATATGAGGTGTTACATGCTAGACCGATGTGGCATCGAGTCGGGGTCCTGACAGAAGTCCAAAAAGATCACTCGACGAAGAAGAAGAATGGATCGAGTCGACTGAAGAAAAGTTGTTCACTATCAATAGAGAGAATTTTTTGGTTCAAAAACAACGCACAACCAGTATGCAAAAGCTAATCGGAAACAACATCAACTCCTTCATCACTCAAGCCTCAATCCATTCGGGGGCTAATGATGGAGTCACATACCTAGGGTAGGGTCACGGACCTGATCTAAGTACCCTGCCCGAGGACACCCTTAGAAGAGATCACCTTCCAGTCGACCTACGAGGGACTCACTCGACTGACTTGAAGGACTCGACCACGAAGACTCACTCGACCACCAGAAGGTCAAGAAGCACTCTGCACTGCAACGGCCTGTAATTAAGTAGACTTTATGATAGTAAAGACACTTTATGTGGGGCGTTACCTGTAACGCCCCGGACTTAATACACCTTAAACCCTTCATTACGTGGGCTGGCTGGGGCCCTGGCACACTCTATATAAGCCACCCCCTCCACAGGCAGAAGGGTTCGGCACCTTGTAATCCATATACACAAGATTCACTCAACCGCCTCCGGGCTCCGAGACGTAGGGCTTTTACTTCCTCCGAGAAGGGCCTGAACTCGTACATCTCTTGTGTTTACAACCTCTCCATAGCTAGGACCTTGCCTCTCCATACCTACCCCCCACTCTACTGTCAGACTTAGAACCACGACACCGGCGGTATGGATTGAGGATTATCTCGTTCACATCCACATGGCACGCGGCGATGATCTACACGCCATCAAGTACCTCCCGCTCAAACTTAAAGGACCGGCCCGGCATTGGCTTAACAGCTTGCTAGCAGACTCAATCAGTTCTTGGGAGGACCTGGAAGCTGCATTCTTGACAACTTCCAGGGCACTTACGTGCGACCGCCGGATGCCGACGACTTAAGCCACATAATTCAGCAGTTAGAAGAATCAGCCAGACAATTTCTGACACGGTTCCTAACAAAGAAAAACCAGATAGTCGACTGTCCGGATGCAAAGGCCCTAGCAGCCTTCAAGCATAACATCCACGACGAGTGGCTTGCCTGGCACCTGGGACAGGAAAAGCCGAAATCCATGGCAGCCCTCACGACACTCATGACCCGCTTTTGCGCGGGTGAAGACAGCTGGCTAGCTCGCAGTAACAACTTATCAAAGAACCCTGGTAATTCGGATACCAAGGACAAAAGTGGCAGGACACGTCGGAACAACCAAAAACGCCGCGTTAACAGCGACAGCAATGAAGACACGGCAGTCAATGCTGGATTCAAAGGCTATAAATCCGGTCAGCGAAAAAAGCCATTCAAAAAGAATACTCAGGGCCCGTCCAATTTGGACCGAATACTCGATCGCTTGTGCCAGATACATGGCACCCCCGAAAAGCCAGCCAATCACACTAACAGGGATTGTTGGGTGTTCAAGCAGGTAGGCAAGTTAAGAGCCGAAAACAGAGACAAGGGGCTGCACAACGACGACAAGGAGCCCAAGCCGCCGAACAACAATGGACAAAAGGGCTTTCCCCCACAAGTGCGGACGGTGAACATGATATACGCAACCCACATTCCCAGGCGGGAGCGGAAGCGTGCGCTACGGGACGTATACGCGATGGAGCCAGTCGCCCCAAAGTTCAACCCATGGTCCTCTTGCCCGATCACTTTTGCTCGAAGGGACCATCCCACTAGCATCCGTCATGGCGGCTTCACCGCATTGGTTCTTGACCCAATCATCGACGGATTTCACCTCACAAGAGTCCTCATGGACGGCGGCAGTAGCCTGACCCTGCTTTATCAGGACATAGTGCGGAAAATGGGCATAGATCCCTCAAGGATCAGACCCACAAGAACGACCTTTAAAGGCGTCATACCAGGTGTAGAAGCCAACTGTACAGGCTCAGGAACACTTCACGTGGTCTTCAGATCCCCGGATAATTTCCGAAGCGAAGAGTTAATCTTCGATATAGTCCCGTTTCGCAGTGGCTATCACGCCCTGCTCGGACGAACCGCATTCGCAAAATTCAATGCGGTGCCGCACTACGCATATCTCAAACTCAAGATGCCAGGCCCTCGAGGAGTAATCACAGTCAACGGAAACACCGAACGCTCCCTCCGTACGGAGGAGCATGCCGGCTCTCAAAGCGGAGCTACAAAGTAGCCTTCTTAGGCAATTCTCCAGTCCGGCCATTAAAAAGCCAGACACTGCCAAGCGCGCCCGGAGTAACCTACAGCAAGACCGGCTGGCACACTCTGAGCAAGCGTAGCAATGCGGCCCCAACCCTAGCTTTCGCGACCTAGCGAAACTAGTACCTTGCGTACATAACTACGCCCTTGAAATACCATGGGCACAGGGGAAGGGGCACAATAACGGCACGCCCAAAATACGGCTTAAAACGTACCAGGGGCTGCCGGATTCTTTTTTTTTAATTTTTTCTTACTTTCAGGACTCCATACTTCGGACGACCTGTTCGGCAATTCGATTGCTGCACAAATGATGCAAGATCCAGGGAGGCAGACAAGCCATGCCGCATTATGGAAGTCCCAGGTGGTCTCTGTTACGAGCGGTATACCTACTTTATATATAATTCCGTGGCCTGCCCCTGGTCAGGACATACTGAATAGTCCAATATCTTTTGCTTACCGCACCATTTGTATCGTTCGGCTTTGATAAATAGCCTCTCTGTAAACAATGCTTAGCTTTTTGTCTATGTTTTGCATTACTCTTTTCATATATATGTTCATTAATGACATGTCGCACCCGTACATTCTGGTACGGCAAGTACGCCAGGGGCTTCAGTACCCTTTAATATGGTGTGAGAAGTCCGTACACTTTCACAAGTGCGGCACCCCAAACTTATAGCACTACATGCATCGGCTCCGAATCATGATTTGGGTCAATAGTTGGGTTTGCCCGGCTCCTATGTTTTGGTACCTTACGTTCCGCTATATCGGCTAAGGTAGCACTAGGAGAACCACTGCGATTGTGCCCCGGTTGAGCTGGGTTAAGCACCTCAGTGGAGAAAGCTAAAACTGACTGTCATGATGAGGCGAGAGACCGGTCGCTGTTCGACAGGTTTTTCGAGTCCCTAAAGGCTTATGCCGCTTCGAGCGAGGAGCTGGATAACCCCAGCCAAGGCGTGGATAGCGCCCCGAACTCGGTCTTCCAAACGAGGGGCTTCGCCGAAATTTAAAATTATAAAGTTCTGTGGCTAAGTGAGAGTATTCAAGCATTATAGTCCGATTGCCTGGTTCGTCGTGCTGAGCGCCTCCCTCGAAGGACCCAACCATGGGAAAAAGAGCGCCCAGGTTTATCACCGAACACCCCAGCACTAGTGGCATGGGGGCAGAAGCCGACGACTGGCCATCTCTCAATTTTTGATAAACGACCGCACAGAAAATAATATTTTAAATTCAATAAGCATTGCTTAGCGCATATGAACAAGTTTTCAGCGCACGGGATAAACACGAGCGAATTCATTCAAAAATTACATCCTTGGTGCACTCATCCGCCACAAGGCGGGCACCCACAAGAACATCGTTATAGTAGTTCTCCGGCTTGCGATGATCCTTCCCCGGCGGCGGCCCGTCTGTCACAAGCTTCTCACCGTCCAGCTTACCCCGGTGCACCTTTACACGGGCAAGGGCCCTACGGGCACCTTCGATGCAGACGGAGCGCTTGATGACCTCGAGCCTTGGACAGGCCTCCACCAGCCGCCGCACCAGCCCGAAGTAGCTCCCAGGCAGGGCCTCTCCGGGCCACACCCGAACTATGAAGCCCTTCATGGCCTGTTCGGCCGCGTTGTGGAGTTCGACCAGCTGTTTCAGCTGGTCGCTCAAGGGCACAGGGTGTCCGGCCTCAGCATACTGAGACCAGAACACCTTCTCTGTTGAGTTGCCCTCTTCAGCTCGGTAGAATGCGGCGGCATCGGATACGCTGCGGGGAAGATCTGCGAATGCCCCTGGAGAACTCCGGATTCGGGTAAGTAACAAGTAGTTTACTTTTATATTTCTGCTTTGCATAAATAATGCCTTACCCGCTACTATCTTTTTCATATCCTCCAACTCTCGGAGGGCCTTTTGGGCTTCGGCCTTGGCAGACTTGGCAGTCTCAAGGGCTGTCGCGAGCTCGGACGCTTGGGTCTTCGACTCAAGCTCCAAACTCTCATGTTTTTTCATGAGAGCCTGAAGCTCTTGCTGCACCTCGCCGACCTGAGCCCCAAGTTTCTCTCGCTCGGTGCACTCCGCGGCCGTTTTCTTTTCGGCCTCGGACAGCGCCTGCTTGAGGGTCGCCACCTCAGTCGTGGCCCCTACAATAAGCAGCACAATCCTGTTATTTTTTGCAATCACGCCTCTCCATAGGCACTTTTTTATAAGGTATTTCTTACCTTCTTTCTTCTCAAGCTGCTGCAATCCGGTCACCTCTTTTTCGTCACCCCACGACAGGCCCATCTCTTTCCAGGACACAAGCCGCGTGGGGGGTCCAGATCGGAACTCGGGGGCCGCGGTCCATTTTGGATCGCGTGGCTTGGTGATGTAAAACCACCCAGATTGCCATCCCTTTAGGGTATCCACGAAAGAGCCCTCGAACCATAGGGCGTTGGCCATCTTGCCCGCCATGGCGCCTCCGCACTCCGCCTGGCTTCCGCTCACCACCTTGGGCTTGACGTTGAAAGTCTTGAGCCAGAGGCCAAAATGGGGGCTGGCGCGGAGAAAGGCCTCGCACACGACGATAAACGCCGAGATGTTGAGGATGAAGTTCGGAGCCAGATCGTGGAAATCCAGGCCGTAGTAGAACATGAGCCCCCGGACAAATGGGTGGAGTGGAAAACCCAGTCCGCGGAGGAAGTGGAGGAGAAATACCACCCTCTCATGGGGCCTTGGGGTGGGGATAAGCTGCCCCTCCTCGGGAAGCCGGTACGCGATGTCCTTGGATAGATACCCGACCTTCCTTAGCTTCTTGATTTTACCCTCCGTAACGGAGGAGACCATCCATTTGCCTCCCGCTCCGAACATTGCCGGAGAAGGTTGAGGTGGGAAGTGTGGGCTTGGGCGCTGGAGCTCGGGTGCCATGGGTAGGCAAGGGAGGAAGAAGGCGTAGTTAAAAAGGGTGGATCCTTATCCCCTTATATAGACGGATGCGGTTATGCGTCCCCACCTGCCTAATAAAACTCGCTTGCCTCCCGAGCGCCGTGATAAATGGCGCGGTTGGGTTACCCACGTCCGTATTGATGAGAATCCCGTAAAAAGGGTACGCGATCTCTTCTTTGACAAGACGTGCCAAGGAAACCGCCTCGCAAAACATGCTGAGGTGGAAAAGTAAAAATGATTTGAGTAAAGGGCTTGGCTGTAGTGTGATGGCGCATTGCAGAATACGTCAGCAGATTTGATTTGTGTTAATATTATTCTCTCTATGGCAATATGTGGAAGCTTATTTTGCAAAGCCGGACACTACTCTTGGTGTTTACAATCTTCTATGAAGGACTGGGAGGAGCAACCTACCTTGCAATGCCGAAGACAATTTGTGCGCCGGCCTCGTCGTCATTGAAGCCTAGTTCAGGGGCTACTGAGGGAGTCCTGGATTAGGGGGTGTTCGGGTAGCCAGACTATACCTTCAGCCGGACTCCTGGACTATGAAGATACAAGATTGAAGACTTCGTCCCGTGTCCGGATAGGACTTTCCTTGGCATGGAAGGCAAGCTTGGCGATGCGATATTCAAGATCTCCTACCATTGTAACCGACTCTGTGTAACCCTAGCCCTATCCGGTGTCTATATAAACCGGAGGGTTGTAGTCCGTAGGACAGAATCAACTCCATACACAACAATCATACCATAGGCTAGCTTCTAGGGTTTAGCCTCCTTGATCTCGTGGTAGATCTACTCTTGTACTACCCATATCATCAATATTAATCAAGCAGGAGTAGGGTTTTACCTCCATCGAGAGGGCCCGAACCTGGGTAAAACAAAGTCTTCCCTGCCTCCTGTTACCATCAGGCCTAGATGCACAGTTCGGGACCCCCTACCCGAGATCCGCCGGTTTTGACACCGACACCATTCCTATTCTTGTTTGTCGCAGATGGCCTCTCAGCTTTGCTATAGAAAGAGATTAATGATAACCGGATTGTGGCCTTGAAAATTTGTCGTCGAGCCCCGGGTATCTCTCACATGTTATTCGCCGATGATACGTTACTCTTCTTCAAGGCTGAGTCTGAGCAAGCCTTGCGGATTCAACATGTGATCAATACCTATACTCAAGGTACAGGCCAATTGGTAAATGTTGATAAATGTTCGCTGATGTTTGGGAAGATCTGCCCTAGTGCTATCCAAGAGGAGGTCAAAGCTGTGCTGCACATTACACAAGTAGAGTTTGAGACTAAATATTTGGGTCTCCCAACCCCCGAGGGCCGAATGTCACGAGGGAAGTTCCAAACCATCCAGGCTAAGCTCCTAAAAAGAATGGTGCAGTGGGGAGAATTTTCCAATGGTGGAAAAGAAATACTCATCAAGGCGGCCGCTCAAGCTCTACCGACCTATGTGATGGGAGTATTTAAACTCCCTGCGGGACTATGTGAAGAACTCATGAAAATGATCAGAGAATTCTGGTGGGGTACTAGCAAAAATCAGAGGCGTACACACTGGATCTCATGGGACTGTATGATCCGGCAAAAAGCTTGTGGTGGTATGGGTTTCCGAGATTTACAACTTTTTAACCAAGCTCTATTAGCAAAGCAAGCATGGAGGTTAATAGAAAATCCTGAAAGTTTATGCGCCCAAATCCTCAGAGCAAAATATTTTCCAAATGGTCTGCTGGTGGACACGGTCTTTACTGGAAATGGGTCCTCAACTTGGAAGGCAATCGAGTTTGGCCTTGAACTGATGAAGAAGGGAATCATTTGGCGCATAGGTGATGGTGCAACAGTCCGGATCTGGAGAGACCCCTGGATCCCTCGAGGCCCCTCGTGCCGACCCATTACCCCTAAACGTCGATGCCGCCTCAAGTGGGTTAAAGATCTACTGAACACAGATGGCTCTTGGAATATGGGGTTGTTACAACAACATTTTTCTCAAGTCGACATTGATGAGATATTGAAAATTAAGCCCTCTCGGTGGCTGGAATCTGACGTCCTGGCTTGGTTTCCAGGTAAACAGGGGCTGTTCTCGGTCAAAAGTGCTTATTTTCTTGGTTTACAGGAAAAAATGACTGCTAATGATCCAGGAGCGACTAGCTCTCGTCCGGATGGCCGACGACCAGCCTGGGATCTCATATGGCAGAGCCAAGTGCCACCCAAAGTGCGCATCTTTGCGTGGAAAGCTGCACACGAAGCCCTGGCCACTGAAGCAACAATGAAGTCTAGGCACATGCAGGAGGTTCAGGCCTGTACAATATGTGGGAGTGATGTGGAGGATGCTCATCATGCGCTAATTAGCTGCCCAGATGCCGCAGGCCTATGGAACGCCATGAGGGAGGTTTGGGACATCCCAAATAGTGATGACCTTCAGGACAGGGAGCCGGAGTGGATTTTTCGCCTCCTTGAGAAGTTAACTGAAATTCAACGTACCATGGTTCTGATGACTATGTGGAGGGCGTGGCATGTGCATAATGAAATAACTCACCACAAGCCGGCAATCCCGATTGAGGTCTCACGTAGGTTTCTTGCAAACTATTTAACCTCGCTTCTGATGCTGCAACAGTACCCCGAGGCTGATGAAATCAAAGGTAATTTTGTTGTTGATTATCTTGGTGAACCTGCGTGCAAGATGAAGCCTACGCTGCCTGTGGAACGGTGGCAGGCGCCGGTAGCCGGTTGGGCAAAGCTCAATGTGGATGGGTCGTTCATGGCCCCTGACGGTACAGCAGGGGCGGGCATGCTTCTTCGGGATCGTAATGGGACTGTGATGCTTGCTGCTATTAGAGGACTTGTGAACTGCACTGATGCGCTGGAAGCAGAAGTGGCGGCAATCCATGAAGGTATTATATTGGCCCTAAGCTGGACTGAGGTGGACCTCATAGTGGAGACCGACTGTGCAGAGGCTGTGCATTTGATTTCTTCTATAGAACAAGATCGTTCAGCGCATAGCCACAGAATAATGGAGATTAGATTGTTGCTGTCTCAAGCAAGGAGTATTCAACTAGTTAAGATCAAGCGTAACATGAACTCTGCTAGCCACACTCTCGCGCAAATGGGACGAATTCAACAGCGAACTGCTTGTCGGCTGCGAAACCCCCCAGACGAGATTGCGAGCATCATTGCCGCTGATTGTAACAACATTACTTGATGAATGAATTTTCCTTTCCCGCAAAAAAAAGAAAAACAGTAAGTGACATTTAATTTTTTTTCCACGCATTTAAAGAAAATGTACGTGACTTTTTTCGAAAAATGTTCGACATCATATTATTTTTTGTGTAATCCAAAACAAAATGTTTCGTACCATTAAAAACAGTGCAGGTTCCACTTAAAAATATCGTTCACATGTTAAAACAAAATGTCCAGAACTTATGTCTACAGAAAGTTCACATGTTTAAAAAATGAAGTATCTACAGAAAGTTCATATGTTTAAAAAAATGAATTATCTACAGAAAGTTCTTCCACGGGAGACTTGTGTCCTAGTAGTATTTAGGCCAAAGAAAATCGTGTGCCCTTTTGATTTGCCGCACATTAGATACTATGCACGCATCAACGATTGCATCATTTATCGGAATGAGCACACGGAGAAAATTAGTTGTCCAGTGTGCGATGCTTCTTGATACACCAAAAAGGAGCCACATCTATTTTTCTATTATATATTAAAGTATTTGTCACATCTATCTTCTATTATATATTAAAGTATTTTGAAAGGAGCCACATCTATTATATACACCAAAAATTAGTTGGAACGAGCACATTGATTTTCACAGGAGCCACATCTATCTTCTATTATATATTAAAGTATTCGTCAGGTTTCCCAAAAAAAGATAAATAGACTAAAAATTACCACAATAATTAGAAACATATGACCGTAAAATTAATAAACCAATTTTTTATAGCCATTAGATATGATTGTAAGTTAACAAACAAACAATTATAAATCAAATTTCCTGGTTAACATTTTGGTTTGAGCCTGACCATGCATAGTCTAGTGATCAATCAACATAGCACCATATTAGAACATGTATACGCTAACCAACATGTGGTTGGATGGTTAGGAGAATAGTGGTATTCCCCAGCCCATCCCATGAGGGTTCAAGTCCTAGACTTGGCGCTGGTGCTCTCACTTTCCTTGGATGCGGCTGAGAACAACATACAGTTATAAATGGGTTGGACAAAGAAATATTTTAGCATCGTCACCTGCAGCTGCACCCCTTGAGCTGATGCACCGGGTCGTCGACCTTGTTGAAGTCCATGGGCTGGTTCCTGGGTATCGCAAAGCAGAGCGGACGAAATAAGTACCCAAGATGACATGACGAAAGCAAATGGAAAGAAGGGGGTCTTGGGGGCGGACAGCAGGCCGACGATGTCGTTGAGGATCCTGTTGGTGTTGGTGATGAAGAGGTTGATGACCTCAGGGACCAAGCCCGGGCCTGAGCTTCCATCCTCGTCCATCGACTGCAAGTACTAGAAATACTCATCCACCATACCCTAGATGGACCATTTCACGAGAAGCTAGAGGCATAGTCAGCCAGCACCCACACAGGCTAGTAGGGGGTTGACGGTGGAATCACTGTGGTGAACATGGATGTGACAAGGGTGTTCAACTGGCCCTGAGCGCGGCAGTCGCCGTGGCGATTGATTGGGGGAAAGGAGCAGGTGCTGGAGGGACCCGAAGTTGTGGTGGCTCCGGCGATGTTGTCGGTGAAGAGTGGAGGAGGCTTGGAGACGGAGCCCCTTATATACCCGGACGGATGAGTCTGTCCGCGTGAAGACGTGTGGCTGGCAGTGCCCCCCATTAATAGTCTACTAGTGGCTTGGCCGGGAGCCATTAAGGAGCTACACGTTGTCGATGTCGGATACAGCTAGATGGGTGCTAGGTCAAGGCTCGTTGGATGGTTGCTCCGCTGGCCATTGACAATGGGCATCTCTCTTAAAAGTAAAAAACCTCGAGATTTATGAATACAAATAAGAAGTTTAGTGGTTGCTGGCTGAGATTGTCTTATGGATTGATCGAGGGCATCCAGAAGGATGATGGAAACCAGCTGTTTAATCTTACTTGGTTTAATAATCGGTCGGTTGCATTGAATAATCGATGCGACGTGCGCGTGTTTGAGGATAAGAGGACAAAGAAGAGACGGAACGTAATTGTATATCGAACTCATGTTCGCTTCGCTCTACAACAAGAGAGTTCAGTTCAGTAATGGAATGAATTTGTTCTAGCTAATAATAGAAGAAAAAACTCCACGATGCTCTTTCGCTAGAGCCAACGGCCTTCCAATGCGCGGTGAGCGTGTTCTGTCGCCTTTAATTAACTTGCTTTGGGCCAGCTGCGTGTCGCCTTTATTTTTTTATATTTAGAAAAATACTACATACATACATTGTGAAAATAATTTAGTTGGTTTTAAAAGTGTTCATCGCATATTTAAAAAATGTTCAAGTTGTGTAAAAAAGGTTTGCTAATTTTTTAAAAATGTTTGTATCCAAAAAGGCTGACATTAAAAGATGTACACATGTTTCAAGAAAATGTACGTGGCATTTAAAAAAATGTTATACAATTTGAAAAATGTTTATCTCAAAAAAATATGATCCATACCATTCAAATACAATGTACATTACCCTTAAGAAGAGCAACAAAAAATTACATGTCAAGGGAAAAGCAAAACATAAGTCATGACCGTTCAGACATGGCGTGTGGAGTCAATGGAGTCTACTCATCATTTTGCATCTCATGACCTAGAAGTGGAACGATGCTTTCTTGGAGGCGGTGGTTAGTAAGCGGCATGCAATACTCACTCTTTCTAATGGTGACAATATGTCAGCAGCGTATTTTGTTGAAAATGACCAGCAACTCACGCTGGTTTGGCATAGCCATGTGGTTCAATGGCTGCATAGTTGAATCAAATGATCTTATTCTTTCCTTTTTGGAATAAGCTGACTACAGTTGTGTTGACGCCTCCAACGTTGAAGGTCAATCCGGTTCTTGAAAGCCATTTTTTATCCTCCTAATGTTGCATCACCCAGAAATATTCTCGTGATGGGGATGTTTTAAAATCCTAATGTATGTGGCTTCAGTTTAGCCATCACTTTATCTTCACTAGTGTATTTGGCTTCAGTTTAGTGTATAATTCGATTTAGCCATCACTCTGTTTTCACTAGCGAACACCAAGTCTTGAGTTGGTTGCATCCACTCTCTCCACGTCCTACACACATTCATCACTTGCACTTGTGAGTGTATAATAAAGACACAAGTAAATGTATTTGTCAATGTAAACATCCTAAGCGTTTGTGACAAGCATATTTACATGGGTCTTTATTATACACTAGATGACCCGGTTGCGCCAATGGCGCAAGAAGCGAAATAGAAAGAATGTTAGTATTGAGTAAGTAGGAGATGTAGTTGGAAATATAATGCAATGTGGATTGTATTACATCATGTATTAACCACAAATCATGAAATCAATACCAGAGAACCAAATAATGTACTAACAACCAACATTTCAGCATAAGGAGTATCATAAGAGTGTTTATTTGCACATCAGGAGTATCACAATTACAACTAAGGAGGCATTGTCCCCACTGCTGTCCCTGAGCCCTTCACAAGGAGATTTTCAAGCCTCGCAACTTCTTCCTCCAGCTCTGCACATACCCTTAGTTATGAACCTAATCCCTCAGCTATGATTATTTCAAGATCAACTTTGTTTCATCGTGGGAAAGCTATCATCCATGCGCATCAGTGATTTCTCATGTGTTCTGCTTAACAAAAACATATACATACATGTATATAATATCGCCATCAGTCCTTATGTAAGGCACTTTTCAGTTTCAGTTTACCACTGTAAGGCAATAGAAGCCATTCACTTAACATCATATAGCTGGCCAATAAAAAATAGTTGAAAAACAGTACTAACACTACAGTGGTAGATCAACACATTTAGCTACCACATGGTATTGGTAAGAACGGGATAACATGATAAAGATAAGCTGCTAAATGCATATAAGTTGAATCAGAGAGCAACATAATATATGGGCATTCGAAAAGAGAAGGTAAATTCTACAATAAGATACAGTTGTGGCCTTATGGGAACTGGTCAAATTTTACAATATGGGCTTCTGAGGTATCATAGGATATGTATCAAGCTAAATTCAAGTGCCTAATTATAAATTCAAATAAAAAGAAAATTTATGTGGTGTCTAGCCTTAAGTTTCTTCCATTATTTAGTTATATTGTCACTGTAATCGTGCAGTTCAAAGCATAGAATTATTCAGTAAACTGATGTACTGAAACGAAGTGGCTGTCATCTTTTTCTTTCCTAATTCAGAATCTTCAACCTTAGGTACAGATCATGCCATCGGTCCACATAGCAAAGATAATGATGCAGCCCCTGCCAACAATAGAGCTCTCTCCTCATATTCCTAAAGTAATAAAAAAACAATCAAATGGTTGCCATCTTTTTCTTACTAATTCAGAATCTCCAAACTTAGGTACAGATCCTGCCATCGTCCACATAGCAAAGATCAACCATTGTAGGACCTAATTAAGCTCAGCTCCATTGCGTACCTGTTTCAGCATAGAATAAGTGCATGCATGCGTGTCCGATGGGACAGCTCCATGCGCATGCACGTAGATAGGTAGCGAGACGTGATGTTGCACGATCTCCAGTTTCCGTTTTCTGTTTTGATGTAAACTCCCGATCGGTATGGCACTAGTGACGCAGTCGTGGGATGGGGCGACGGACGCGGATCTAGAGCAGCTGATCGGGAGGTAGTTAGCCTTGTAATCGCTAAGGAAAAGATAGAAGGAATAACAGAAAACGCTGTCGAGTTCGACGGCACAAAATATACCAGTGTCTTCTTCCTTGCGTGTGTTTATCTCTCTCTCGCTAGTTTTCTCCTCGATCGATTCGGCAACGACATTTGGTACCAGAGCTTCGGGTGTTCGATCCTGCGCCTTGGTGGTCGAGCGGTGTCTGATCCGCTGCGGCTATGTCGGACGACGAGAAGAAGAAGAAGGCGGCGGCGGGGCAGTCACCATCGTCCAGAGCGCCCGTCGCGCGCCTCACGGCCGGCGGCAGCGGAGAGCTCCGCGTCGTCGAGCGGATCATGCGGGACACGGAGGCCTCGTCAGCGTCCATGATGCTGACGAGAACCAACTACATGGAATGGGCGCTCGTGATGCAGGTGAAGCTGCAGGTCGCCCGCGTGTGGTCCGCGGTGACCGAGGACGCCGCCGACGAGTGCGACGATCGGCGCACGCTGCAGATTATCCTCACCGGCGTTCCGCCGGAGATGCTTCGCGTGCTGGCCGCAAAGGATATGGCGAAGATCGCGTGGGAAACTATCAAGACCATGTGGATGGGCAGCGAGCGCGCCCGCGAGGCCAAGGCACAGGTCCGGCGGCGGGAGTTCGAGGACCTCAGGATCAAGGATGGGGAGACCGTCGAAGATTTCGGGCTGCGGCTCTCGGCCCTCATCGCCGATCTGGAGCTGTATGGCGACCCTGTCACTGAGCACAAGGCGGTCTAGAAATTCCTCCGCGTGGTGCCGCGGCGGTACCGCCCGATGGCCATGGCGATCGAGTCTCTGATTGATCTCAAAACCATGACCATCGAGGAGCTCGTCAGCCGCCTCTCCACCTGCGAAGACCACTACGAGCTCGACGACGGCGCGCATTCCTCTGGGCGTCTTCTGCTCACCCACAAGGAGTGGCTGCCCGCGAGAAGCAGGGCGGCGGTGGCGGATCATCGTCCGGCGGCGGCGCCGGCAAGAACAAGTAGCCGGCCAAGAACAAGTCTCCCTACAGAGGCAAACCTGAGGCCGGCAACGGCGGCGCTGGTGGATCCAGTGGATCGGGCGAAAAGAAGAAAGGGAAATGTCACTTTTGTGGGAAACTTGGCCACTGGAAGAAAGATTGTTGGTCGTATCTTGAAAAACAAGGTCAGCAAGGGAAGAAGGAACAAGCCAATCTGGTGCGCGAAGGAGGCGACGAGCATGAGCAAGGCCTATTCATGGCCATGGTCACCCCCGGCACAGCGGCTGAACCAGTGGCACCACAGGCAGTTTTTCTCAATGAAGAAAAGGTAATCCCCGTGCCATCCCCTGACGGTCTATGGTATTTTGACACGGGGGATTGGGTGATTTGCCCCACTTTACAAGGGGTTGGATGATTTGCCATGTGATTGTCTCAATGACAGTGGCCCCGGGCCCCACCCGGTAGCCTCTCAGGGGGGCAAATGATCTTACGGAGAAGTAAAGTGGGGCAAAAGATCCAATTTCTCATTTTGACACGGGTGCCACAAGTCACATGACAGGAGAGAGGAGTATGTTTGCTAAGCTTGATGAGGGCATGCATGGCAAGGTCAAATTTGGAGATGGGTCACATGTAGCAATCCGTGGCAGGGGATCCATTGTTTTCAAGTGCCAGAGCGGCGAGCAGCGTGCCTTGACAGAGGTATACTACATACCGAGCCTGCAAAGCAACATAATCTCTGTTGGTCAGTTGGACGAAGGTGGGTGTCAGATTGGGATTCATAATGGTTTGATGATAGTACATGACCCAGCTCAACGCATACTAGCTTGTGTCAGGCGATCAAGCACTCGTTTGTACACCGGCATGCTGACCATTGACACGCCGGTGTGTCTGATGATGAAAGTGGATGATGAGACTTGGAAGTGGCATGCTAGAATGGGGCATTTGCATTTCCGAGCGCTACATGCCATGTCTGCAAAAGGGATGGTCCGAGGTATGCCTGAGATAGCTCGCATCGAGCAGTATTGCGATGGCTGTGCACTAGGGAAAAACATCGAGCCCCTTTCCCGCAGGCGAGTTCATATCGAGCAGAGCATGGTCTGGAGCTACTCCATACAGATTTGTGTGGTCCTATTACGGCACCAACACCAAGAGGGAACAAATACTTCATCCTTGTTGTTGATGACTACAGTCGATACATGTGGATTGAGCTACTCAAGACTAAGGATGAGGCACACACCTGTTTCAAGAGGATTCAGACCATGGAAGAAGCTGAAGGTAACTGTAAACTTCGAGCATTCAGGTCTGATAGCGGAGGGGAGTTCAACTCAACGGAATTTCCAGAGTACTGCAGCGAAAGGGGTGTGAAACACTACACCACGGCACCTTACTCTCCCCAACAGAATGGTGTGGTGGAGAGGCGAAATCAGTCCATGGTAGAGATGGCAAGATGCCTGATGAAGAGCATGGCAGTACCTGCATATTTCTGGGGAGAGGCTGTGAAAACTGCAGTGTATCTACTCAACAGAGCTCCCACCCGCAGCCTCGAAGGCGTCACGCCGTATGAAGTGTGGCACGGGCGAAAGCCGACCATTCAACATCTGCAGACTTTTGGTTGCACAGTACATGTCAAGATGTTGGGGCCGGGCATTACAAAGCTCTCTAACCGCTCCAAGCCGATGATTTTCGTCGGATATGAAGAGGGGGCGAAGTGCTACCGTGTCTATGATCCTGAAACAAAGAGGGTACAAGTCACTCTTGATGTGCTCTTCGAGGAAGGACGGGCATGGAGCTGGGAAGCAGTGACCGCGGCCCCGGCGCAGGTCACGCCGGACGTTTTCACTGTGGTGTACACCACGGAACCAGGTGTGGAGGAGCTGGACACCGGAGGAGTTCATGGTGGCTTGCCTAGTACGCCGCTGCCACCAACGACACCAATTGGGACGGCAGTACATGGAGAGACGCCAGCTTCACCCATGGGGGCAACAGCCACGCCAAGTACAGAAGAGACTCTGAGAACGCCTGAAATTAGGTGGGCCACTCCACTGTCACAAGACGAAAACCGGCGGGATGTGGACACCAGACCAATCAGGTACCGACGCATGTCGTGCGTCATGGATGCCACAGAAGAAGATGCTGAATATGAGTATCATGAGAGTTGTCTTCTCAATGCCGAAGAACCGTGGGACGTTGAAGAGGCTCTGGGTGATGCACCATGGAAGGCTGCGATGGTGGAAGAGATGCGCTGCATCCATGAGAACAAGACTTGTGAACTGTCAGACCTGCCTGCCGGTCAGAAATCCATCGGGCTGAAATGGGTTTATAAAGTCAAGAGGGATCCTGCTGGCAACATCACCAAGTACAAGGCCCGTCTAGTGGCGACGGGATACGTACAGAAGCAAGGGGTGGACTATGAGGAAGCTTTTGCGCCCGTGGCCAGACTAGAGACTGTGCGCGTCCTGCTCGCGCTCGCCGCGCACCATCGCTGGGAAGTTCACCATATAGATGTCAAATCGGCATTCCTAAATGGCGATCTCGGTGAGGAGGTGTATGTAGACCAGCCGCCCAAATTTGCTGCGCCAGGGGAAGAGCACCGTGTAATGAGGCTGCACAAGGCGCTCTACGGCCTCTGTCAAGCGCCGAGAGCCTGGTACGCAAAGCTTCACGATTCTCTTGTAAACTTGGGTTTGAGAGAAGTCCATTTGAACATGCAGTCTACAGGCGTGGAGATGAGTCCACTTTTCTGCTAGTTGGAGTGTATGTGGATGACCTTGTCATTACCGGCACGGACAAAGGGCTAAACAGAGAGTTCAAGGATCAGATGAAGATGCTCTTCAAGATGAGTGACCTTGGATTACTAAGCTACTACTTGGGGATTCAGGTATCCCAAACAGAGGGTGAAAGAGAGAGGCTTTTTAGCACCCGGGTGCCTAGGCACCCGGCTATCACCACCATTCTTCCAGAAAACGTGGCCTAGAGATGTGTGACCGGTCCTGTACCACCAATTTGATTAGCAGGTTTGGGATTCGTTAAGCGCGGTAGACTGGAAATATTTCAAACGAGTCTAGACCTAGTATCGCACTGTTCCATCGTACGGGAGAATCCAGCTCGGCTACAACCGCCCAGTCATCGGAATTGACATGTCGGCCTGCTATTAAAAGCAAACAAGGGGTGGCTGACCGCTACAGTGTAACGCCCCAAGACCAATGTGCCAGGTGTCCTCCAGTTATTTGCTCCTGTTGCCTTGTCATTGCTTGTGTGTCATGCTTTGCATATCATATCATCATGTGCATTGTCATATTCATGCATGTTGTATTCTTGCATGCTCCATGTGTGGTTCTTGCACCATCACTCCTCCTTCCTTTCCTTTCTTCCATTTCTGCAAGTGCCATTTTCCCTTCTCTTTTGATGTTCATCTTTTCCCCAATATTCTAACACCATGTACCTAACCTCTCTGTCAAATTTCATCTCTATTGGAATTGTTTTGGTTAGGGTTTAAAATGGTTCAAGTTTGAATTTAATTCAAACTTGAATTATTTTTACTTCCTTTAAAAATCTCCAAACCAATTTTGTTAAATAGAGCACATTTTCAGGATCATGAGAATATTTTTTATATTTCTCTAGCTCCTCTCCTTTTCCCCTGCTCTTTCCTTTTTGTATTTCTGTCTAAAGAAATGGAAAAGAAAAGAAAGAGGCAGAAGCAGTACCACCAGGCCAGCCCAGCCCGCCAACCACCTCCCACTTTGGTAATTCCACCTCCACGTAGCATATTTTTTACCCTGGGCCCGCCTGTCAACCTCTCTCCCCTCACCTTTTTCTTCCTCCTCTCGATTGCTCTCCTTCTCACAGTAAAAGAGGGAGGCAGCAGAGCACGCACAAGGCCACCGTGGCCACCACGGTGCCCACGCTTCCCCTATAAAGCCAGCGCTTTGCCCCTAGGGTTTCCCTTCTTTCCCTCTCCTCCCTCCGCCGCCGCCGCAGGTGAGCCACCCAACATAGCCGTCACCTCTTCCACCAGAGAGCCCCCGGAGCAGTTCCATGGCTCCGCCGCGGCCATAGCCCTCCTCCGCCATTGTCTTCGCTCCTGGTCGGCTCGCCTACGTCGTCTTCTTCGTCTTCAATCAAGGCCAGGAGCTGGAAGGACCCAAGGCCGACGCGATCGACTCCCTCCAGGCCTCCACGACGTCATCTTCCTCCGCTTCATCTTCTTCATGGTCCAGAGTAGCGCCAAGTTCAGCGAGCCCCGTCATCCCTCCGTCCATCTCTCACCGAGCCGAGCACCCGAGCGTGTTCGTGGTGAGCATGCGCACCTTCCCAGTCATTGTTTCCCCTCGATTGCATCCTGTTACGCGTGTTCCATGGGATTCCCGAGCTCGACACCGTCGGACCTCGTCACCGGCGAGGAGTTCGGCCTCTTTCCATCTCGAGCCTGACGTAGTAGGTTCCGCTTGTCGCGTAGGGCTCATCCAGCTTAGATTCGCGCCACTTCGACCTGTGTTTCTTCGAGTTCAAGTATGGCCTCACCGCCTCTGTTTCCTCAACGTCGGCGACGCCTCCATCGTCACTTGGTGCTGTGCGAGACATGCGGGAGTTCGGGTCCCCGTTGCGTTCATTTGCGCACCTCAGCCGTAGCTTTTGGTCGCCGGAGTTTCCTCCGACGAGCTCCTTCGCCGTCCCGCTCGCATGCGCCGGAGGCTCCCTTGTTTTCTCTGCTCCTCGCTTGCGCACACGCCCACGCGCATCTTCTCTGAACCAGCCGGCAACCATGGCCGTAGCCATGTCTAGCTAGTCCGGCCTCACGCGAGCCCCTGCATGCATCGCAACCACACCAAGATCTGCATCCCGGCCGCCGCTCTCTAGCCTCAACCATCACTGCTTTGCTCGCCATCGTCGCCGGCGATCTCCGTGCCACCATGGAGGGCCAACGTCCGCTTTTCTTGGTGGTCTTATGACGTTTATCTGCATCTATGCCAAGCACACAGCAGGAGCGCAGTGGATAAGGCCACAGGATTCTTCCAGGGAGACCCGGGTTCGAACCCCATCCCTACATTTAGCCCCCCCCCCCAATTTTTGCCTTTGTTGCCTCTATGACAGGGGGACCCCACTCGTCATCCTCTCTATCCACACACCCCTTTCCATAGCCACTTGGGTCGCTGCACTGTTTTGCTTCTGGGCCGCGTATGTGTTTTTTTTTCTGCTTTGTGATTTTAGCATTTTCCAGTGCATACATATTTACAGGAAATGCCACTTCTTTAAGATGCTAATAACCAAATATCCATGCATCTAAATAAAATATTTCATATATGTAAAATGCCTAGAATTTTGTCTAGTTTCATAATATGCAACTTTTATCCATGTTTAAAATGTTTAAAATGTTGTTTGTGTTTATTTTGCATAATGCCATGTTAAAATGATTTATTTCATAACTAAATAACCGTAGCTCCAAACTTAACAAAATTTATATGTAGATGGGGTAGAAAAATGCCTAGTTTAACATGGTGGCCTTACTTTGTATGTTTAACAACTCTAAAATTATGTTTAGGGAAGAATGATACAAAACCTAATATATGCACATCAGGAGTTTCCGGACTTGTTGTTTGTTGTTTCGGCCTCATTTAAACTTGACTAGATAGTTAGTTTTCATATGCTTCACCTCTTGCCATGTTTAACATCATTTAATATTGTTGAGTACATAAACAGGAGAGAACTAAATAAGTCATGTGTTGTTCCGTCAATATGCAACGTTTCATATTGAGCTCCACTTAATTTGTAGGATTGTTTGTGCACTTTGCCATGCCATGCATATTTAAACTGGACATGCATCATACTTGATTGTGCATCATGCCATGTTCATGTGTTGGTTGTTTACTATGTTGTTTGCTTCTTTCCGGGTTGCTCCTCGCGTTAGCTTCGATTTGGTTCCGGAGTGGTGAGTTTTGGTTCGACTACGTCCGCTTTGTCTTCTTCATGGACTCGTTCTTCTTCCTTGCGGGACCTCAGGCAAGATGACCATACCCTCGAAATCACTTCTATCTTTGCTTGCTAGTTGCTCGCTATTTTGCTATGCCTATGTTGCGATACCTACCACTTGCTTATCATGCCTTCCATATTGTTGAACCAAGCCTCTAACCCACCTTGTCCTAGCAAACCGTTGTTTGGCTATGTTACCGCTTTGCTTAGCCCCTCTTATAGCGTTGTTAGTTGCAGGTGAAGATTGAAGTTTGTTCCTTGTTGGAACATGGAGATCGTTCCTTGTTGGAACATGTTTACTTGTTGGGATATCACAATATCTCTTATTTAATTAATGCATCTATATACTTGGTAAAGGGTGGAAGGCTCAGCCTTATGCCTGGTGTTTTGTTCCACTCTTGCCGCCCTAGTTTCCGTCATATCGGTGTTATGTTCCCGGATTTTGCATTTCTTACGCGGTTGAGTTATAATGGGAACCCCTTGACAGTTCGCATTGAGTAAAACTCTTCCAACAATGCCCAACATTGGTTTTACCATTCGCCACCTAGCCTTTTCTTTCCCTTGGGTTCTGCAGACTCAAGGGTCATCATTATTTTAACCCTCCCGGGCCAGTGCTCCTCTGAGTGTTGGTCCAACCTGTCAGCTGCCGGTGGCCACCAGGGGCAACTCTGGGCTGGCCTACCCGTACCTAAGACAATCTGAGTGTGCCCTGAGAAAGAGATATGTGTAGCTCCTATCGGGATTTGTCGGCACATTCGGGCGGTGTTGCTGGTTTAGTTTTACCTTGTCGAAATGTCTTGTAACCGGGATTCCGAGTCTGATCGGGTCTTCCCGCTAGAAGGAATATCTTTCGTTGACCGTGAGAGCTTGTCATGGGCTAAGTTAGGACACCCCTGCAGGGATTTGAACTTTCGAAAGCCGTGCCCGCGGTTATGGGCAGATGGGAATTTGTTAACGTCCGGTTGTAGAAAACCTGAAGTTGACCTTAATTAAAATACATTGACCGCGTGTGTTACCGTGATGGTCTCTTCTCGGCAGGATCCGGGAAGTGAACACGGTGTTGGAGTTATGCTTGACGTAGGTTGTTTTAGGATCACTTCTTGATCATACTTTTATCGACCGTGCTTTGCCTTCTCTTCTCGCTCTCATTTGCGTATGTTAGCCACCATATATGCTAGTCGCTTGCTGCAGCTCCACCTCATACCTTTACCTTACCCATAAGCTTAAATAGTCTTGATCGCGAGGGTGCGAGATTGCTGAGTCCCCGTGGTTCACAGATACTTCCAAACCAGCTTGCAGGTGCCGATGAGTCCGTGCAGATGACGCAACCAAGCTCAGGAGGAGCTCGATGAAGATCTTGTCCTTTGTGTTGTTTCGTTCTAGTTGATCAGTAGTGGAGCCCAGTTGGGGTCGATCGGGGACCTTGTCGCATTTGGGGTTTTTCTTTTATTTTGGTTCCGTAGTCGGACATTGATTGTATCTGGTTGATGTAATGCTTTATTCATGTAATTGTGTGAAGTGGCGATTGTAATCCAACTATGTATCTTTTTCCCTTATGTATTACATGAGTTGTGTGAAGATTACCTCACTTGCGGCATTGCTTTCAATGCGGTTATGCCTCTAAGTCGTACTTCGACACGTGGGAGATATAGCCGCATCGAGGGCATTACAAGTTGGTAATCAGAGCCTTCCCCGACCTTAGGAGCCCCCATTGCTTGATCGAATTAGCGGACGTTGTTGAGTCTAGAAATATGTTTTGAGTCTTTTAGGAATTATATATCGGAGAGTTTAGGAATTCTTTTTACTCCCCAGTCCCTTCATCGCTCTGGTAAGGCATCCTGACGTAGAGTTTTGACTCTTCTCTTCTCAAATTTCACTAAAATATATTTTTAGGATCACGCGGGTATCTTGGAATCGTTCCGATGGTTTTGTGACGAGAACATTGTTCTTGGTGCCTCCTGACCTTTAGGGGTTGTGGCAGTGTCCCGGGGAGTTGAGCTCCGAGGTGTTGTCGTCACAATTTTATCATTGCAGTTCTGGAATACCTGAGTTTAGTTCGCCGACATCGAAAATCTCTTTTATGCAGTTGTTGGTGAGATAACCTCGACGCCAGCCAGTACTAGGGCGGGAGTTCGTGAGCATTGCCATAACTCGTATAACGGATGCTTTTCGAAGGTTGAGGTAGATGATTTTCGAAGGTTTCTTGGTTATGTGTTGAAGGATGGACACAGCTGGATGTAGGATTTGCTAGTTTTGGGTGAGATATTATGCTTCCCATGTATTCCCAACACCTGATTGCATAACCGGAAAATTTCGGGAGTTTATAAGTGGGAATTCAAGTAGCTCTTAGGATATCTTTTCCGACAGATGTATGATACGAAATTGGGGTTCGACGTCTAGTGGTCCGCCTATTCACGGTCGGTTTTACAGTGGTCTCGTTCTGTCTTAAAGAGTCCTTGTCTATGCCGACTCGGGTACGCTTCGTATGTCATGTGCACTGCCTTGTACATGATGGTGCTGTACGATCGAGCCCGTGTAGGCCCCACCACGAAAATTTCAGACGAAATCTCTATCATATGTTTGTTCCGGCTTATTCTGCAAGCCAATCCTTTGTTTTGTTTTTGAGTTGTGGCATTCGAGTTGCTTCAATGTCAAATGTCGATTCGATACCTTCCCGAAGCGGTGTTCCCATACTCCGATGTGAATACAAATCCTTCTTGATCATCGAGATTGTGCTGTCAATCCTTTTTCAACCGGCGTGTTTCTCTTTAAGTGGATCCGATCATTTCAACATCCGCAAGATTCAATCTCAGTTTTTTTTTCGTCAACGGTGTTTGCTTCATCTGTTCCAAGTTGTCTTTGTTTTTCCCACCCACCCACCCTTTTTTCTTCAAAGACTCAGATTTCTTAATCAAGTATCCTTTTATTCATATGAAGTCTCTCCATTATTTTTCTCCGTCAATGTTCTTATCTGGTGTTTCTCATGAAGATTCTAACGGAGCTTCAAGTTCCTCATTCCTCATTCCTTTTCTTCTCCGGTGGTTTTAAGTCAAGTTTTGTTGATCATACCTTTTTCCTCGTTTCAATGCTTTCTCATGCCGGTGCACCTCATTATCATTCCACTTCTCGCTATTTATTATTCCGGAGTGCTGAAGATATCTCGAAGATTCATATTTCCACTCTACATTCGTTCAACCTCTTTCGAGGATGTTCCCTCATTCAAGTCATTTAATTTAACCGGTGCTTTCCCTCTTTTGAATTATTCTACGATGTTTCTTTTGAGTGGGCCCTAACCCACAGGTCTTTTTCCAGGATCTTACCAGACTCTTCTATTTTCCCGGAGCCACCATCAAATTCTTTTCGAAGTTTGACATAAGAATGAATTGTCATCAGTCAAATGTCTTTCTCCAAGATCTTTCATGTCTTTTCATCGGTGGATCAACCTTTCCATTCTTCATTCCGGAGTATCCCAGCAATTCATGGTGGTATTTCTCGTCGTAATTCTCAGATTTTGAAGACCGAAGAAGAATTTTCTCCATATCTTGCTCCACTCTCTTCAAGATTCGTGATTCTAGCTTGTTGCCATCCTCTCATAATTATTTTTCGATTGTGAGAATTCTTTTCACCCATCCGGAGCATTTCATGAGTTGTTTTCCATTTCTTGTCCCCGAAGCCCATCATTTAAGAAGACTTATTCATACTCAGCTTTCAGCTATCATTCTCCAATTTTACCGGTGCTTCGTTCAAGTGATCTTTAATCGGCTCGTGATCTCTTCGTTCTCATGTATCTAAACCCTCTCAAGCATCTTTGTTCATTTTATAATTCTTCCCGGTGTTTCTCTATATTTTCTTCGTTCATTTCCAATTAATTCGATGGTTCATTTAAGATCTTTTCCTTGGTTATCACATCAATTCATTCGTTCTTCCAAACCCTTCCGGTGGTTCGTTCAATACCTTTCCAAGTTGGCGCGATATCTATCTTAATCTTTCTACGAGGATAAGTAGTATGTCAAATCCATTGCTTGTCATCAATTTGAATTGGTGAAGGATAAGCATAATGCAATTCTTATTATTGTTTCAGCCAAGTGATTTAATTCCTTATTCCGGAGGTTCATCAAAATTCTTGATTTCAGTTGTTTCATCTTTTCTTTTCCGGATTTCCAAGTTTTTCTGCATTATATCGTCGCGAAGCTCCATCTAAATCATTGCAAGGCTTCAACCTTATTCTTTTCATCCTTCATTTCCTTTGATCATTCTTTTCTTACCGGAGTTCTTCATGAAGGTTCTACATGATGGTTCATCAAGGATTTTATCCCTTCTAGAAGTTTTCATCGAGATTCTTTTCTAAGGAGATCAAGTATTCTTCATCTTGCAATCTACAGTGCAATTCTTTCTTCCGTATCAATAGAGGTGGTATTATGTCATTCTTGATAATTTGAGTTCATGTTCCATGATGCACATGTTGTTAAGAATGAGATATTTTAAATCCATCAATCTTGCCATTGGAGTTATCTTGGGTTATATTTCACCTAAAACTTTCCCTAAGGATTGTGGCTATTTATGGTGCTTATGAATGATCCAATTTCTTCATTTTTCCTTTCCGGTGCGATATACTTCCTTGTCAATTTGCTCATATCAATCCAATTCTTTTCCCGTGAGTGTCAGGTTGTCACCTCATAATTTGAGATGTATTCCATAAGACCATATCAAGCTTATTTTTTTCATTGTTGATAATACAACAACTCCATTCCAGCATTTGTTGTAAGCATGCTCTCTCAAGATCTTGTTCCTCTCCGTCCATCCCATTCCGTTCTTTCATTTCTTCCGGAGGCTTTGTGATGTTACTCTTTTCAATCATCATCTCGAATTGTGAAGATCATGATCTTTTCATGCTTATCCTTTTAACCGGAGTAGTTTCAATATATATCTTGCCCTTCAACCTCAGGGTTTTCGCAATGTTCTTTGTCCCTCTTTTCTAACAGAGTGTTTTCGACTTTGTTCACCTTCCTTGTATTTTTTTTCTCGAATTTGTTCAACCTGGCAAGGTTCTTTGGTTTCACTCGTTTGTCAAAGGAGCAACTTAGTCTTACCTCTTCTCTTTCTCTTCCGTTGTCCCTCCGGTGCCATTCTAGATCTCGGGACGAGATCCTCTCATAGTGGTGGAGTGTTGTAACGCCCCGAGACCGATGTGCCAGGTGTCCTCCAGTTATTTGCTGCTGTTGCCTTGTCATTGCTTGTGTGTCATGCTTTGCATATCATATCATCATGTGCATTGTCATATTCATGCATGTTGTATTGTTGCATGCTCCATGTGTGGTTATTGCACCATCACTCCTCCTTCCTTTCCTTTCTTCCATTTCTGCAAGTGCCATTTTCCCTTCTCTTTTGATGTTCATCTTTTCCCCAATATTCTAACACCATGTACCTAGCCTCTCTGTCAAATTTCATCTCTATTGGAATTGTTTTGGTTAGGGTTTAAAATGGTTCAAGTTTGAATTTAATTCAAACTTGAATTATTTTTACTTCCTTTAAAAATATCCAAACCAATTTTGTTAAATAGAGCACATTTTCAGGATCATGAGAATATTTTTTATATTTCTCTAGCTCCTCTCCTTTTCCCCTGCTCTTTCCTTTTTGTATTTCTGTCTAAAGAAATGGAAAAGAAAAGAAAGAGGCAGAAGCAGTACCACCAGGCCAGCCCAGCCCGCAACCACCTCCCACTCTGGTAATTCCACCTCCACGTAGCATATTTTTTACCCTGGGCCCACCTGTCAACCTCTCTCCCCTCACCTTTTTCTTCCTCCTCTCGATTGCTCTCCTTCTCACAGTAAAAGAGGGAGGCAGCAGAGCACGCACAAGGCCACCGTGGCCACCACGGTGCCCACGCTTCCCCTATAAAGCCAGCGCTTTGCCCCTAGGGTTTCCCTTCTTTCCCTCTCCTCCCTCCGCCGCCGCCGCAGGTGAGCCACCCAACATAGCCGTCACCTCTTCCACCAGAGAGCTCCCGGAGCAGTTCCATGGCTCCGCCGCGGCCATAGCCCTCCTCCGCCATTGTCTTCGCTCCTGGTCGGCTCGCCTACGTCGTCTTCTTCGTCTTCAATCAAGGCCAGGAGCTGGAAGGACCCAAGGCCGACGCGATCGACTCCCTCCAGGCCTCCACGATGTCATCTTCCTCCGCTTCATCTTCTTCATGGTCCAGAGTAGCGCCAAGTTCAGCGAGCCCCGTCATCCCTCCGTCCATCTCTCACCGAGCCGAGCACCTGAGCGTGTTCATGGTGAGCATGCGCACCTTCCCGGTCATTGTTTCCCCTCGATTGCATCCTGTTACGCGTGTTCCATGTGATTCCCGAGCTCGACTCCGTCGGACCTCGTCACCGGCGAGGAGTTCGGCCTCTTTTCGTCTCGAGCCTGACGTAGTAGGTTCCGCTTGTCGCGTAGGGCTCATCCAGCTTAGGTTCATGCCACTTCGACCTGTGTTTCTTCGAGTTCAAGTATGGCCTCACCGCGTCTGTTTCCTCAACGCCGGTGACGCCTCCATTGTCACTTGGTGCTGTGCGAGACATGCGGGAGTTCGGGTCCCCGTTGTGGTTCATTTGCGCACCTCAGCCGTAGCTTTTGGTCGCCGGAGTTTCCTCAGACGAGCTCCTTCGCCGTCCCGCACG
The DNA here is from genome assembly GCF_018294505.1 of Triticum aestivum. Classification (NCBI taxonomy): domain Eukaryota; kingdom Viridiplantae; phylum Streptophyta; class Magnoliopsida; order Poales; family Poaceae; genus Triticum; species Triticum aestivum. The sequence goes on from NC_057812.1 coordinate 732,577,276, forward strand.
CATGCGCCGGAGGCTCCCTTGTTTTCTCTGCTCCTCGCTTGCGCACACGCCCACGCGCATCTTCTCTGAACCAGCCGGCAACCATGGCCGTAGCCATGTCCAGCTAGTCCGGCCTCACGCGAGCCCCTGCATGCATCGCAACCACACCAAGATCCGCACCCCCGCCGCCGCTCTCTAGCCTCAACCGTCGCTGCTTTTCTCGCCATCGTCACCGGCGATCTCCGTGCCACCATGGAGGGCCAAGGTCCACTTTTCTTGGTGGTCTTATGACGTTTATCTGCATCTATGCCAAGCACACAGCAGTAGCGCAGTGGATCAGGCCACAGAATTCTTCCAGGGATACCTGGGTTCGAACCCCATCAGGGACATTTAGCCCCCCCAATTTTTGCCTCATTTAAGATCTGTGATTTTAGCATTTTCCAGTGCATACATATTTACAGGAAATGCCACTTCTTTAAGATGCTAATAACCAAATATCCATGGATCTAAATAAAACATTTCATATATGTAAAATGCCTAGAATTTTGTCTAGTTTTATAACATGCAACTTTTATTCATGTTTAAAATGTTTAAAATGTTGTTTGTGTTTATTTTGCATAATGTCGTGTTAAAATGATTTATTTCATAACTAAATAACCGTAGCTCCAGACTTAACAAAATTTATATGTAAATGGGGTAGAAAAATGCCTAGTTTAACATGGTGGCCTTACTTTGTATGTTTAACAACTCTAAAATTATGTTTAGGGAAGAACGATACAAAACCTAATATATGCACATGAGGAGTTTCCGGACTTGTTGTTTGTTGTTTCGGCCTCATTTAAACTTGACTAGATAGTTAGTTTTCATATTCTTCACCTCTTGCCATGTTTAACATCATTTAATATTATTGAGTACATAAACGGGAGAGAACTAAATAAGTCATGTGTTGTTCCGTCAATATGCAACTCGTTGCATATTGAGCTCCACTTAATTTGTAGGATTGTTTGTGCACTTTGCCATGCCATGCATATTTAAACCGGACATGCATCATACTTGATTGTGCATCATGCCATGTTCATGTGTTGGTTGTTTACTATGTTGTTTGCTTCTTTCCGGGTTGCTCCTTGCGTTAGCTTCGGTTTCGTTCCGGAGTCACTAGTAGAAAAAGGGCCTATTGTCCCGGTTGGTAAGGGCCTTTAGTCCCGGTTGGTGAACCGGGACTAAAGGGTCGGTACTAATGCCTCCCCCCTTTAGTCCCGGTTCAATCCAGAACCGGGACAGAAGGGCCTCCACGTGGCCTGTCCCCTGAGCCCAGGCAGGAGGGCCTTTGGTCCCGGTCGGTGGCACCAACCGGGACCAATAGGCATCCACGCGTCAGCGTTTATGT
>NC_057812.1:732578977-732579391 GCF_018294505.1 Triticum aestivum
GGGGGTTTTGGGGGGTTAATTTAGGTGTTTCATATATTGTGCTATAGCTAGCTAATTAATAGAGAGAAGTGTCCTCTCTTTTGTCCGTGCTTGGTCGACGCTACGTACCATACATACACACGTATAGAGAGGACTAGCTAGACACGCTAGCTAGCTAGTAAGCAAACAGAAGATCGTCATGAACATATATGCATACAGAGAGAAGTGATATCGACCACCTCTCCTTCTCCGAGAGATTGGTCGAACAAACAAGTTCTCGTATATCTATCCGACACTACCGGCTACATATATACAATAATTATCTTTTACAAATATATAATCTCCTAAAATACGGACGCGTGGTCCACATAGTATTCTCCGTCTTCAGCGATCACGTGGTCAAGAAAGAATACCGCCAATTCCTCTTGAATTGCT
>NC_057812.1:732579790-732584207 GCF_018294505.1 Triticum aestivum
TATATGAATGAATGAAACTCAACACAAATGATGGTAATAAAATAAAATTGTGAATATTGTTATTTACGCACTTCATATTGTTTGTCGGAGTAGCCCCGCTCACAGGTCGTGTGGCGGATGGACTCGCAAATGTAGTATCCACACAAATCATTCCCTTGTTCCTGCCACAACCACTTTAGAAGAAATAGAGGTCAATCAAACTGATAATTAGCAAGCATGCTAAATGGTATTGATGAAACTAGCGCTTGAATCACTAGGAGATGCCCGGAATATGCTACTATATGGTACTTACTTTCGGGTGCCTAAATTGCAGCTTCTTCGGTAGTCCCGGAGCTTTTTTGGTGAATTTTCTCCAAGCCCTGCCATACAAAGAAAACAATTACTTGATATCAGAAATGAACAAATTAAGTTGCTGATATGGTGGATAATGATCGATTTAACTTACTTCTCAAGCATTTCAGTCATGGCCGCATACTCCTTGGGATCTTTTTGCTTGGAGTCTAAGACAATTACTACTCCCTTCTCAAGCTTAATCTCTAGGAGAATATAGTGGTAGCTGCGCACACATGCATAACTCATCAATATTACATTACTATAACCTGGACTGATAAGGAAACCGAATATGCCACAAGACAGTAACACTCACTTGAAGTTGTAAGAAAAGAGTATTATATCTTTGTGTTCATTTATTTCCAACGATCGTAGCAAGTTGGCCTCGGTTTCTTGGGCACGATATTGAACCTCAGTTGCATCTATGAGATACGTGTTAATGAACCCAATATCTCCCACTTGTCTTTTCTTCAATTCGGCGATCTTCAATCTGCATAATATAGTGAGGATAATTATAAATACATGCAAATGAAAGGGCTGAGTTATATAGAGAGACTTAATGACGAAAGTAGTACTACTTACAGACAATAGGAGGTGACCGTTGCTTTATCGATGGCCAATTGATTGAAAAACTTATAGAACTCCTCAAATGGAATAGGCAACAGTTCAATTCCAAGGAGGTCATGCTCCTTTTTAACTCTCATATACAAAGTATTCCTCCCCTCAGACTCTTTGCAGGTTTTCATGTACCAATCATGCAATCTTCGCATCATCGTTGATAGAGAACTTTCATCTTTGACGAGAGGCTTCCCGTACTCGTATCTTTGTATCTGCACCTCCAAGATATCATAATGTACATCGTCGGGCAGGTAATTTGCAGGATTGCCATAAACGGGCACCATCCTCGGATCGACGATGTCGCTAGCAGGCACCTTGAGCGGGGGGCACGATTGCTTCGCTTGTTCGCCGAGCTGGGCAATTTGTTTCCCAGCTCGTCGTTCTTTCATCCTTTGATCACTTTTAGTACTTCCCGACCTCTCCGCTTCGGCAAATGCCTTTCCAATAATGCGCTCATAGTTGCCTTTCGGCGAAGACTTGGGTGGTTTTCTCAGGGCAGCCAGAGTGCGCTTCCCTTTCACCGGATCTACCTTCTCCTCCGGAGGTGGATGTCTCTTTGCTTTCAACCCTTGAAACCAGTCATCCACTTTGGTCTGCGCGATCTTCGCGTTTTCCTCCTCGCTCCTCTCGTACGGTAAATTCTCTGGAGTCTTCAGAGAAGGACCGAATCTGTATCTCCTCCCGCCTTTGGCTGTACTGCTAGACGCCGGCATAGTAGACGGAGCGGATGTCTTCTTTCCTTGCTTACAAGGTGGAGGAGAAGAACTGTGACGCGCCATAGAAGCCGGAGCGGCGGCAGGTCTCTTCCGCCCTTGCTGACGAGGCGGAGAAGGAGGAGGCTGGCTGCTCGGGCGCGCCGGCGCAGGCGGAGAAGGAGGCGGAGTGCCGCCACGCGCCGGAGAAGGAGCGGGCCGAGTGCCCTGATCGTCACTCGCCGGTGGAGGAGGCGGAGTGCCCTGACTCGCCGGAGGAGGAGGAGGAGGCGGAGGCGTCCAGTTCGGAAGGTTGATGAGATCCTTCCGCCATAGGCATGGAGTCTTCAGAGCAGAACCCAGCCGATACTCCCCTTCACCGGTAGGGTGGTCAAGCCGGAGGTCCTCAAATCCCTCCATTATTTCATCGACCATCACCTTAGCATATCCTTCTGGAATCGGCCGGTAGTGAAAAGTTGAGTCGGGTTTAGTAGGATAAACAGAGCCAACAGCCGCCTTGACCTTCAAATTGCTCCATTGCGCCATAAGGTGGCAATTTTCAGCATTCGTGATAGCATCCACGGGATAGCTGGCAGGAGCCGTCAAGGCATGCTCTGGCTGAAGCAGCTCGTTGGAAGCCACACTGCTTTTCCGCTGAGATGGCAGGGTAGCTTCGAGGGAAGCTTCGGCAGGTCGTTTGCTGCGATCTGCTTCTCCTTGCTCTAGCCCCATTACCCTTTCGTGCAGCGACTGCAGTTGGCTCTGCTCCAGTTTCTTCCTCCTCTCGTGGGTTTTGTAACCCCCTGCGTCCGGAAATCCAGCCTTCCACGAAACGGAGCCTGGCGTGCCTCGTGTCCGTCCAGGGTGCTCAGGATTGCCGAGGGCCATTGTGAGCTCGTCCTTCTCCCTGTCTGGAACGAACGTCCCTTGCTGCGCTGCTTCGATATATTGCTGAAGCTTCTTGGCTGGTATGTCCAATTGTTCCTCCGTCCAAATGCACTTCCCTGTTATAGGGTCCAAGGATCCGCCGACCCAAAAGAACCAAGTCCGGCAACGTTCTGGCCAGTTCATTGTCTCTGGTTCGATCCCTTTATCAAGCAGATCATTCTCAGCCTTGGCCCACTTAGGCTGGGCTACGAGGTAGCCACCTGACCCCGTGCGATGGTGAAGCTTCTTCTTCTCAGCATTTCTCTTGTTTGTCACCGACATTTTTTTTACTCTTTTCCGATGTCTTGTGGGCCACAAATGCGGGCCAGTCATCTCTGATCTTCTCATATTTGCCAATGAATTCTGGTATCTCATTTTTTTCGACATACCTATGGAGGTCTTTCTTCCAATTCCTGAATAGGTCTGCCATCTTCCTCAGAGCAAAAGACTTGATTAATGGCTCTATAACTGGCTTCTCCGGATCATCCTCCGAAGGTAGGGTGAAATTTGACTTCAGCTCAGTCCAAAGATTCTCTTTCTGCATCTCATGGAAATAAGACACCTCAGGGTCCTCGTTCTTAGGCTTATACCATTGCTGGATGTTGATCGGGATCTTGTCCCTAACCAGAACCCCACACTGAGCAACAAATGCCTTCTTTGTCCGGTAGGGTTCAATCGGTTGGCCGTCGCGCGCGATTTGTATGATCTCAAACTTTTCATCCGAGCTCAACTTTTTCTTCGGGCCTCGTCTCTTTACCGAAGTTGTGCTCGATCCGGAGGGCTAGAAAAAAGAACAAAGACGAGAGTTAATTAATATGTGTACATACCAAAACAATGAATGCATCAATTAGCTAGTCAGCACAGGCTTAACTAATATATATACCTGGCCGGAGTCGGTTTGGTGATCACCGGAGCCGTCCTCACGGTCTACTTCTTCACCCTCTCCTTCTTGCACCGGCATTGGGTCATCGGAGCCATGTAAATCAATGAGGAGAGGGCCAGCTGCTTCTTCACCCTCTCCTTCCAGACCATCGTTGTCGTTGAGAAACATCGAGAGGGCATCACTTCCTTCTGCGATTATGTCCCTCAACAACGCTTCTTGTGCTTCGTCTCGGGGCGTGTCCATAGTTTCTACAAATATTTACAACATGGCAATTATTATTCAAACATGACAGATATGGATATATTAGTGGCAAACGTAGAACTAGCTAGCTAATCACAATAAGGATTCATCTAGGGTTTGGGGTGGCCTCGACACCGCTTCAAGGGTTAGGGGGTGGCCTCGAGAACGCTTCAAGCTAGGAGGGGGTAATATCGACCCCCCCCCCACGTGTTGAAGCTATCGGGAGGGGGTCGGCGTTGAACAGTACATCTATGTCCCACAAGTGACGTGGGCATCGACGTGCGCATCGACGCCCACAAGCTATTGGATTTCTTCAATACTTTGACACTATAGGAACCCTCGACCCTGAAACCTTCGACCCTTGACCCCTTAACGACCCTCGACCCTCTACCCTAGTTCCCGACCCTCGACCCTGAAAACATATATACACACAGAGAACATATATACATTTTTATAAAAATGCAAAAAACAAAAAAAATTAAAAAAAAGACATATAAACAGATATACATACATACATTTTTCTTTCATATGAACATACATACATACATTTTTCTAAATATACATCAACATATATGTTTTTCTAAATATACATCAACAAAATTTAAAAAAATCTAAAAATTATATGAAGAGGATCGAGGGGACAGGGAGGAAAGGGGGTCACCGGAGCCGGACCGAACGGGGAGGAGGGGCGGCAGTGGGGGCGGGCGCCGGCGACGACCTCGACAAT
>NC_057812.1:732585320-732654334 GCF_018294505.1 Triticum aestivum
TTTTGTTTTTTGCTTTATTTTTTAATTCTTTTTGCTTTTAGTTTTAGAAAAATTATAAACTTTCTGTTAGTGCCATTAGTTTTCAAATTTGGAAACTCTTTTTTGTTTTCTTTGTTGCTTTATTCATTTTATTTTGTTTCTACTTACAATAAAATACTTATTGTTGCTATTTTTAGTTTTTTCCAGTTTTTTGGTTTTGTTTTCTGCATTAATTATTTTCTTTTGGTTTTTTGCTTTATTTTTTAATTCTTTGAAATTTGTGTGAATTGTTAAATTGAATTCTTTGAAATTTGTGTGAATTTGAAGTTTGTGATTAACTTTACTAGTGCCATTATTTTTTCAGTTCAACTTAGAAATAAATACTTACAGTTTTTTGGTGATTTCTTTTTTCTTTTAGGTCACAAAAAATAAAAACTTCTTTGTTAGTGAACATAGATGCACTTATAGAGAAAATTAAACATAAATTCATAATCAATTTTTATTTATAAATTTAGGTCCAATTTCCTCTATAGGTGCATCTATTTTCACTTTGAGAGGAGATCAACAACAGAGAGAGGGACGGGCTTATAAACAGGTGTGGGCGCCCTTCTGTTGGCGAGGTGGGACTAAAAGTTGGGTGCAACGAGGGCCAACCCTTTAGTCCCGGTTGGTGGCATGAACCGGGACTAAAGGTAACCCTTTTGGTCCCGGTTCATGCCACCAACCGGGACCAATAGTGGTGGGCCAGGAGCCAGGACCATTGGTCCCGGTTCGTCCCACCAACCGGGACCAAAAGGTCCGGACGAACCGGGACCTATGGCCCACGTGGCCCGGCCGGCCCCCTGGGCTCACGAACCGGGGCAAATAGCTCCATTGGTCCCGGTTCTGGATTGAACCGGGACTAATGGGCTAAACTGGCCTGGACGAAAGCCCTGTTTTCTACTAGTGAGTGGTGAGTTTTGGTTCGACTATGTCCGCTTTGTCTTCTTCATGGACTCGTTCTTCTTCCTTGCGTGATCTCAGCCAAGATGACCATACCCTCGAAATCACTTCTATCTTTGCTTGCTAGTTGCTCGCTCTTTTGCTATGCCTATGTTGCGATACCTACCACTTGCTTATCATGCCTTCCATATTGTTGAACCAAGCCTCTAACCCACCTTGTCCTAGCAAACCGTTGTTTGGCTATGTTACCGCTTTGCTTAGCCCCTCTTATAGCGTTGTTAGTTGCAGGTGAAGATTGAAGTTTGTTCCTTGTTGGAACATGGAGATCGTTCCTTGTTGGAACATGTTTACTTGTTGGGATATCACAATATCTCTTATTTAATTAATGCATCTATATACTTGGTAAAGGGTGGAAGGCTCAGCCTTATGCCTGGTGTTTTGTTCCACTCTTGCCGCCCTAGTTTCCATCATATCGACGTTATGTTCCCGGATTTTGCGTTCCTTACGCGGTTGAGTTATAATGGGAACCCCTTGACAGTTCGCATTGAGTAAAACTCTTCCAACAATGCCCAACATTGATTTTACCATTCGCCACCTAGCCTTTTCTTTCCCTTGGGTTCTGCAGACTCAAGGGTCATCATTATTTTAACCCTCCCGGGCCAGTGCTCCTCTGAGTGTTGGTCCAACCTGTCAGCTGCCGGTGGCCACCAGGGGCAACTCTGGGCTGGCCTACCCGTACCTAAGACAATCTGAGTGTGCCCTGAGAAAGAGATATGTGTAGCTCCTATCGGGATTTGTCGGCACATTCGGGCGGTGTTGCTGGTTTAGTTTTACCTTGTCGAAATGTCTTGTAACCGGGATTCCGAGTCTGATCGGGTCTTCCCGCTAGAAGGAATATCTTTCGTTGACCGTGAGAGCTTGTCATGGGCTAAGTTAGGACACCCCTGCAGGGATTTGAACTTTCGAAAGCCGTGCCCGCGGTTATGGGCAGATGGGAATTTGTTAACGTCCGGTTGTAGAAAACCTGAAGTTGACCTTAATTAAAATACATTGACCGCGTGTGTTACCGTGATGGTCTCTTCTCGGCAGGATCCGGGAAGTGAACACGGTGTTGGAGTTATGCTTGACGTAGGTTGTTTTAGGATCACTTCTTGATCATACTTTTATCGACCGTGCTTTGCCTTCTCTTCTCGCTCTCATTTGCGTATGTTAGCCACCATATATGCTAGTCGCTTGCTGCAGCTCCACCTCATACCTTTACCTTACCCATAAACTTAAATAGTCTTGATCGCGAGGGTGCGAGATTGCTGAGTCCCCGTGGTTCACAGATACTTCCAAACCAGCTTGCAGGTGCCGATGAGTCCGTGCAGATGACGCAACCAAGCTCAGGAGGAGCTCGATGAAGATCTTGTCCTTTGTGTTGTTTCGTTCTAGTTGATCAGTAGTGGAGCCCAGTTGGGGTCGATCAGGGACCTTGTCGCTTTTGGGGTTTTTCTTTTATTTTGGTTCCATAGTCGGACATTGATTGTATCTGGTTGATGTAATGCTTTATTCATGTAATTGTGTGAAGTGGCGATTGTAAGCCAACTATGTATCTTTTTCCCTTATGTATTACATGGGTTGTGTGAAGATTACCTCACTTGCGACATTGCTTTCAATGCGGTTATGCCTCTAAGTCGTGCTTCAACACGTGGGAGATATAGCCGCATCGAGGGCGTTACATACAGTGCATGTTTGTCTGAAGCAACAGGAGCAAAGTAAAAAAGGTTACTTACTTTTTACTACTCAGTGGGATCTTGTGTGAGTGATGCATGTACTTCATTTCACAAAAATGCCTTTTAGGAAAGAGATGCAGGAGAGGCCACATAGTGCTTTACATAAATAATCCGAGGCCTTCAAAAAATTACTGCATGATGGGGAGTCGGGCCTTTGCTGCTCGCTGTTTGCCTTGTCTCGTCGAATTGACCGGCTTAACTTCCTGCTAGCCTACACATATGCCTGTACCTGTTGTCCGTGAACTCCTTTCAGACCTACTCTGCCTGCTACTCCCTAGGCATTTCTCTGAAACGAAAAAGAAGCCGCCCAGCTTGTCTGAGTAAATGACCTGCTTAATCAAACTGACACCGCCAAAAGCCTGCTGCTGGCTAGCCCAGAGCACGAATCTTATATTGGGCGAACGGGCCAGATACGAGGGAGTCGGGACTCCCGGGTGCTGTCGCACCTTTTCGGAGGGTGAAATCATACTTCATCAGCGGAGTTATGCGGAGAAAATCCTAGAGGTAGCCGGCATGGGAGAGTGCAACAGTAGCAGCACTCCAATGGAGTGTCGTTTGAAGCTCAGGAAGGAGGATGAAGGCGAGCTGTTTGATCCCAAGCTGTACCGCAGTGTGATAGGCAGTCTTCGCTATCTTGTCAACACAAGACCTGACATCGCACATGCCGTGGGAATTGTAAGCAGATTCATGGAGACCCCGAGCACTCATCATTGGGCAGCCGTGAAACAGATTCTCAGGTATATTCGAGGGACGCTGGGCTACGGCTGTCGTTATCAGGCCAGGCACGACGAGGTGAAGCTTGTTGGCTATACAGATAGTGATCATGCCGGTGACATTGAGGACTGGAAGAGCACCCCCGGCAATGTATTTTCTCTTGGCAACTATCTTGTCACTTGGAGCTCGCAGAAGCAGAAGATAGTGACTCTCTCTTCTTGTGAGGCTGAATACATCGCTGGGGCAGTGGCGGCGTGCCAAGGTGTGTGGCTCTCTCGTCTGATCAGTGAGATGCTCGGGAGGCCGCAGGCCAAGTTCAAGCTGTTCGTGGACAATCAAGCTGCCATTGCTCTTAGTAAAAATCCAGTCCATCATGACCGTAGCAAGCATATTGATATCAAGTATCATTACATACGTGACTGTGTGGAGAAGGGTCAGGTGGAAGTGGATCATATTCGTACCAGGGAGCAGATTGCAGATGCACTGACGAAGGCGCTGGGCCATGTTGTCTTTGTCGAGATGCGTCAGAAGCTTGGAATGTCCGAGGTTGGTACTAAGGAGCAGATCTTAAGGGGGTGAAATGTAGGACCTAATTAAGCTCAGCTCCCTTGCATACCTGTTTCAGCATAGAATAAGTGCGTGCATGCGTGTCCGATGGGACAGCTCCATGCGCATGCACGTAGCTAGGTAGCGAGACGTGATGTTGCACGATCTCCAGTTTCCGTTTTCTGTTTTGATGTAAACTCCCGATCGGTATGGCACTAGTGACGCAGTCGTGGGATGGCGCGACGGACACGGATCTAGAGCAGCTGATCGGGAGGTAGTTAGCCTTGTAATCGCTAAGGAAAAGATAGAACGAATACCAGAAAACGCTGTCGAGTTCGACGGCACAAAATATACCAGTGTCTTCTTCCTCGCGTGTGTTCATCTCTCTCTCGCTAGTTTTCTCCTCTCGATCGATTCGGCAACGACAACCATATCACTTGTGGAAATGATGCAGTCACTGCCAACAATACAGTTCTGTCCTCATATCCCTAATAATATGAAAAACAAACAAATCAAAATTTATGTATAAAAGCACACTCAAATAAGCAAATCTGAGGCAATATGCACCATGGCTTGATCGGAGTGCAAGCCAACAAGAGGAGAAGAGAAAGGCTAGAACCTGCAAGCTCAAGAAGCAGAGCATGTTGTTGAGGCAAGGAATGAGAGAAATCTGAATCGCCGGGTCGTGTCGCCTCGGAAGGTGATGACCACAGGCATACCCTCTTCCACCCCCGCGCCTTCGCCCTCTTCCACTGCCTCCCCCCGTGTCGCCGCCCTCTTCCTCGGGCAGCTCTCGTGGCTTCCAGGTCCAGCTGTTCGATCCTAAAGCAACAGAGTAAATATCGACTATACTTAATTACCATTATAGAGATTCTCTCCTACAAATTCATATGAAACATAGTGTGTATAGAAGCAACACGTACAGGTCAACTCCATATATTTGAATGAACACATGCAAAGTATTCCACGGCCTTCTATATGAAATTTAGACCATTTTTGCTGCCAAGGTTATAGAGCATTACTTGTCCTGTTTCTGGCACAAAACAATTTATGACTTCAAAAAAAAGAAATAAACTGAATTCTTGCAGCTGAACACCGCGAAATAAAATGCAGTAATGCCTTGTCTCATTCACTGAGTACTATAGTTGAACAAATTACATGTGAACCTCACAGAAATAACAATGCACTGTAAAGGACATGAGAAACTTGAGGCCTAGATTGGGTTCAGCTCACCTTCTAGCACATGACGAACTCATCTGGACAACAATACACCTAACTTGAATTACTTTTTATTCTTCCCACACTTTGGGTGCCTGTAATCAAAGCACACGCCCAAGAAAATTCTATATGAAAACATTGCAAAAAGGCTATGGTACAGGTTAGCAAGTAATCCTATGCATAACTGAGGGAATTACAGAAAAACAGATTCAGAAAAAGGGAAGTGAATGTGCAAACCTCATTCAGGTTGCTCTCCTCGCCGAGTTGCTTCAAAGTAGGAGGAACAGCTCGGCAAGATTATGGAGGAAGAGGTTTCCAATCCTCACGCTCCTGTAGCCCACGTCCTCATCGATGATACGAAGAGGAGAGACGAGCTGCTCTTTCCGCCGACGTCATCTCTCTCTACTCAGTGCCACCGCCGCCTTCGCCGCCATCTCTCTTTTACCAGCGCTGCCATCCCCATCTCTCTCTGCCCAACATCGCGGGCTGGAAAACTGAAAGAAACGATTCACAAAAGGGAAAATTTTGTTTTTGCCACTCTTGATTTTGCCAATTTTCATTATGCCACTCTAGGTTTTGACATTTCACTTTTGCCACTCTTAGTTCTTGACAATTATCTGAATTGCCATTCCGGTGGCAAAAGCAAAAAATTTGGAGTGGCAATTGTCATACATTTCAAAAGCTAAGAGTGGCAAAAATGAAATAAAATTATTCTGCTTTTGCCACGAAATGGCAATTGTGATAATTGTCAAAAACTAAGAGTGGCAAAAATGAAATGTCAAAATCTAGAGTGGCATAAGGAAAATCGGCAAAATCTAGAGTAGCAAAAACAAAATTTTCCCTTCACAAAATGTACAAACTTTATTCTACACACTGCTGCAAGCTATGAAAAACAGAATATCCTCAGGTGCAGGTTGTTCAAAACAACTTCAATTGGTTGCACCTTAGTCATATCAAAGCTTATTTGAAAGAATAACATCAAAGAGTCCTCTCACCAAGTGCCCAGGCAATGGGAAGCACATGGAAAAACCATTGATGCTCCTTTCCGTAGAAGAAATAAGTGAATGGACAATCTTCTCATCTCTATATATTCTCTCGTACAATCCAGCTTGCAAAACAGGTGCAAGGAACAGACTGTTGCGTAATAATATTAGCAAACTTTAACCATGAACAGTTTTCCTTCCCATAACCATAAGCAATGGATCTTCATAACCCACATGATAAAATCCAACAAATCATTGATTCCCTTCCCCGTACCTAGTGAAAAATAAATAAAGACATAAACCTGTAGCATCAAGTGAAGCAGCATTTGTGACTGTTACAACAGAACAGATATGTACATGATCAAATAACAAAAAGACATTTTGATACTTCTCAACCGATACCCCTATATTCTCATAAAGTAGGTGATACATACAAGATATGTCTAATACGTTCAATGGTAGGGAATTGGATAATTAAAAAGAATAACTCCAGTCATCTTTACTTGTAGTGACAACCATATTTTAACAATTTGTCCCAGGAAACAGTTTGAGCTTTTAAACTGGCAGTCAACTTACTATCAACGGGAAACACCACGCTGCACTATATTTTTGTAAATAGTTTACAGAAGATCTGACAACTCTGAAATCCTGAGCAGTATCTATGCATGTTTTAGCATGGTACTAAGCACAAATTGTTACCAGCTGTAAATATAGCATACTAATACATATAGTTGAACAATCACTATATCATAGGACCCTCTCATCTTTCCTCTCCCTTTCTCCATCGTGGGCGGGGGCGGCGGCGGCGGCGCATGAGGAATGAGGGTAGGGTCACGGGGTGGGCTAGGTCTCTCTGTCTCGCTGCCCGCTCGCCTTCACCTACCCTCTTGAACTAGCCGCCATCATCGAGCAGCGACGGGAGCACACCCACATCCGCCGGCCCACCAACCCCTGCTGCGCCTCCACCACGAGCCCGCTCACATCTGCCGGTCCACCAATCCCTGCTGCGGAGGGTTGGAGGCGCGGATCTTGGGGAGCTCGGGGGCGTGCGGTGGCCAGAGCTTGCCGGAACCGGCCGGCGTGGGTGAGGGTTTTCTCCTTCCTAGCAGTTCTTGAGGGTTTATATGTTAACATGATTGCGTCTAAACACAATAGCTATTCGCTACAGGAAAAGGAATCCCATATTCATGCAATCCCTTGTTCAAAAGGATATAAAGAGCCAATGAACTTCCATTGTGGTTAACAACTTCTATTTATTTATGGTCCAACATTGTAACCAACAACCTAAAGCACTGAGCCACTGCACCTTTCATTTGCATTTTCACATAGAATTATTTATCTATCCAACATCTAAACTCAAAGAACATATGCTTGACTGACACAACTGAGCAATAACAACAGACTGTAACAGAATGGAGAGGCAAGTAGACAACCACACGGACCTTCAAATGCTTGATCAGGGGCTCTAAAAACCCTAGGAACTCAATCCCATCGAGCACCTTGAAGACGTATTCAGCATTGATCTTATGTATCTTTCCGTCCTTGCAAACATGTCGTAGGTCTTCCCTGCAAATAAGATCACACTCATGTTACTATCATCATCCGATAAACATCACATCATGGGGAGAAGCCTAATATTATGATCTTGGACGTCTTCCCCTCGACCAAAGAATAGAGCAATTAGCTAAAGACCTCAACGATGCAGATCCTAAACCAGCAGGCTAACTAATGCGAATAAATTAAGTACCGCTATTTTCTCCCCCTAAGAAACCCCAAATATTTCACACAAGCATCAAATTCGCCAACCAGATTACCAAAAAAACTGCATCAAATCAATAAGGATTACTCCCAAAAACATAGCAAAAACAGGGATGAGGAAGAACAAGGAGATGCAAGGCAGGAGGCACGTCCGTGGCGGAGAAGTAGTGGATGAAGATGAGGACGCTCTTGGTGAAGGTGGCCATGGGGTCCTTGTCCACGACACCTCCGCCTTCTCGCTTTGCCGGCGCCGGATATGACGACCCGGACGAGCTTGCCCTTGACCAATCCCCGATGACCTAGGGGATCTGATCTGCCTCCACTTATGCCAATGCCGGCGGCGGCGAAGGCTTGGCCTTGGACCCCCTCCCCTGCGTCTCATTGGTCTCCCCCACCATAGATCCTTGGCTGCTTCTTTTCTGGTCTCCCCCGTGCCACCTCCTCTTCCTATTTTCTTCCAGCGGCGGCGCAGTCCCCCCATGGCCTCTTGGTGGTGAGGGCTCACGATTTGGGAGGAGAAGAGGAGCCCGTGGCTTCTTGGTGGTGAGGGCTCACGGATTGGGGAGGAGAAGAGGAGGCCGCGGATTGGGGAGGAGGAGAGGAGTCGGGGATTGGGAGAAGAGGAGGCATGGGATTGGGGATGATAGGAGGTTGTCGATAGGCTAGGGTTTTCACTGTGTTTGCTTGGACGTGAAATTACTAAAATGCCCTCGGCGGGACACAAAATTTGCAGGCGGTGGCACAAGTACTGTTCGCGATTTAAAGGCGACGTGGTTGGCTTCGTTGTGCCTAGGAGTTGTTCAGGGTTTATATGTTCAATTACTAAAATGCCCTCGGCGGGACACAAAATTTGCAGGCGGTGGCACAAGTATTGTTCGCGATTTAAAGGCGACGTGGCTGGCTTCGTTGTGCCTAGGAGTTGTTCAGGGTTTATATGTTCAATTAACAAGTGCGAGTGATGAAAGTGTGTAGGACGTGGAGAGAGTGGATGCAACCAACTCAAGACTTTGTGTTCGCTAGTGAAAATAGTGTGATGGCTAAATCGAATTATATAGTAAACTAAAGCAAAATACACTAGTGAAGATAGATTGATGGCTAAACTGAAGCCACATACATTATTGTGAAAGCATAATTTATTTCATTTTTAAAAAGTTTTCATCGCACATTTAGAAAATGTTCATACTGTGTAAAAAAGTTTGCTCAAGTTTTAGAAAAAGTAGTAGCATTGAACAAGAATCATGTGATATTTCTAAGTTACTTACTCGTTTCAAGAAAATGTACATTGCATTTTGAAAATTGTCATAAAATGTAGAAAGAATTCGTACAAATAAAAAATGTTTCATGCACTTCAAAATCGAAATAGAAGTCTTGACCATTCAGATATGTCCCGTGGAGAATTAGAGGCTATAGAGTTTACCTAAATTCTAATTAGTGCGTGTGCACTATTTCACGTAAGGAAGCAGCCGACTCTGTCACTTTTATGTATGTGTACTTTTTTGTCTTCTAGCACATATGACTGTTGACATTAAATTTGTTCACACTGGTCCATAAAAAACAGATCCACGTACATTTATTTTGACTTTTTAAGTTTTTAAAAAGTTGTATCTTTCAAACATTGAGTTCGAATTCAGATCTGTTTTCACCGCTAGAATCTTCACGACGAGATCTTTGAAACTAGATCCCGCACAAGTATGTTTTGCCGGAAGTTTTTTTATGTCAATTTTGGTCCTATATGGTGCAACTCTATTACTGCATGGTGGAACTTCAGTACAGCATGGTCAGTTCTTTTAAAGACCAACTTCAGAGCTGCATGACCCAACTTATTATGAGGTTGCAACTTAGAAACCATAACAACCAACTTTTTGTGATGTGCAACTAGTCTACTGTTCTGGCCAACTACCTAGTAGTGCATGTGCAACCCGTCCTCCCTACTCGTAGATGTGTAATTTTTCCTTGTGGCACCTACCCTACTAGTAGCAATATGTGCAACTCAGTCTGTTGTTCTAGCCAACTACCTAGTAGTCGATGTGCAACTCATTCCCTTCCTACTTGTGGATATGTGCTTTTAATTGGTGGGGGCAACACACAGAGTTGCACATAGTTTGTTAGCCAGCTGGTCAAGGCAATAGACAAAGTTGGCACATCTCAGTGGCAGGGATAGTTGGATGGTCAAACAACACATCCATAAGGGATACTGAAATGTTGCATATAGACAAGGCTCTAAAGTTGCACATCTCACTAGCATGGGTGGTTTGGACGGGATGCTAGCATCTACACATCCATGGGGGATACGGGGAAGGTTGCACATCTCTGTTAGGAAGTTGGCCGGTGCAACATCCGAAGTTGCACGTCCACTGTTAAGCACTTGGCCAAGACATTAAATAGTGAAAACGGAGATCTATGAGGGGGGGAGGGAGTTGCACATCGACTACTAGAAAGTTGGTCGAGTCAATAGACGAAGTTGCACATCTCATTGGTAGGGGTACTTTGGGGTGGAGGTGTCATCAATGAAAACTACAAGTCCACTCGTAGGGAGAAATTTGCACATCGACTATCAGGTAGTTGCACATCAACTATCAGGCAGTTGCACCTAGTGGGGCCTAAACATACTCATGCAGGGTCTTGTTTTGAAAATCACGTCGCGATGATTCCAACAGTGAAATCGGATCTTAATTTCGATGCATAGTTTGAAAGTTATGCCATTTTGAATTTTTAAAACAAAGAATTAAATGCAAAACAGACCAAAATGCATGCACCAAAAGATGACCGTGAAAGTATCCTGGAGGATGTGAAAAAAACCCAGATGAGAAAAGTTTCCTAATGGAGAAAGGAGACAATTTTTTTCCTAAAATAACCGGCAGCTTCGGAGCGCTTCGGGTAGCCGTTTGCCCGCTAAACGTGTTCTAGAGTTTACACCTGAGCTCACATGCGCCCTCCTGTACAGTAAAATAAAAAACAATAGTAAAAGAAATAAAAAGCTGAAATTTTTGGAACAAAAATTGACGAATTATGGACATGTGTTCAAATTTTCATGAAAACGCAACAGATAGATAATCAATTTTGTTTTTTCTAGGGAAGCATATTGACATGTTTTTTCGTCATGGAAATTTGCACACATGTTCAGAATTCGTCAATGGTCGTCCGTAAAAAAATTCAGATTTTTAAAACTTATGTACTATTTTTATTTTTACTATTCACGAGGATGCGTATGAGCTCACGAGTAGAAACGATACTCTCTTCGAGGGTGTGGTGAGTAAGCAACATCAAATATTGACTCATTCAATTGTTCACAATATCATAGGGTAGCACGTGCTTTTTGTTGAAAAAGGCTGTTAGTTTAGCAGAGCCACATTATTTAACAGCTGCGCCGTGGAATGTAACAATATTATCCTTTTTCTTTTTGGAGGAAGTTGAATAAAGTTGTCTTTGATGTATCCACCATTGACAGGTAAATCCAGTACTTGAAGGACCATAATTTAGCATCGTAATCTTGCATCATCCAGTCATTGATAGAAGCTGTCCAGGGAGTCAAGCCACCCAATAAAGCAAGTGCACCCTCCTTGTTGAACAACTTCGGGACGACTAGAGTGGACAATGCATCCATCGAAATGACTAATTCTATGTCAAATTCAATAATGTCTTCACCGCCTCCCATAATTTCACTGGTACCATAAATACGCTAGTGCAGTCTTCATGGTGGTGGACTGGTGGTAAACTGGAAAATGCGTGTGGATAACTGGGTTACAGATGTACAACTAGTTACCCCGAGAAAATATAAGGAAGGCATCACAGGACCCTTGCGACAATCTGGAGAATGGTGTTCGGAGCCCAGGAGAAAAGGTTAGAGCTGCTGATAGGAAACGGTGTCACGAACAACCACAAGGCTGGTGGGCCGCCTGTGGCCATCGACCATGGGGAGCAACGGCTAGCGCCCGTGGTGCTCATGCAAGAATCTGGGCGTGATCACATCGCATCATGACATGGTGATGGCACGACAACGGCCGACTGAAAGTGCTAGTGATCGACTAGAGTGGGGGGGGGGGGGTTTATGAAAGTCTTCAAAACATGGAAGTTTCGAAGAAAAACGATAGAAATTAACCTATTACCATGCAGCGGAAGGTAGACTACACTAAGCAAGCCATAGTCAATATTCAATGAAGTGAAAGCACAATGACTAATAGCAGCTAGGCAGTATAGATCAGGTAGGAAGATAGTGTGAAGCCAATCAGAACAATCAGTTACTCAGTGAAGACAAAAGATAATGCAATCATACAATGACTTCACCAGGGCCCACTAGTAGAAAACAGGGCTTTTGTCCAGGCCTGTTTAGCCCATTAGTCCCGGTTCAATCTAGAACCGGGACTAATGTGAGCATTTATCCCGGTTCGTGCGGCTAAGGCATTAGTCCCGGTTCACCTGTGCCCTTTAGTCCCGGTTTGTGCCTCAAACCGGGACTAAAGGGTGCGATGCCCATTAGTCCCGGTTCATGCCTCAAACCAGGACTAAAGAGTAGACATTTAGTCCCAGTTTGAGGCACGAACCGGGACTAATGGGGTTGAGACCCTTAGTCCCGGTTCGTGCCACGAACCGGTACTAAAGGTCCCATTTTCAAACTCTACCCCCCCCCCTGTGGATCGCCTTTTCAATTTTAAAAAAAATAAAAGAAAATGATGGAAATGTCAAAAAAATAAAAGAAAATAAGTTTCCCATGTGATATGTGGTCTAGTTGTTGGGGAAATTTGCAAATGTGAATTTCGACTTTATTTGCAAAATCTCTCTGGAATTTGTAAATATGGGCATAACTTTTGCATACTAACTCGGATGAAAAAGTTTTTTATATGAAAAATCATCTACTCGAAAAGTTACATCCAAATTTAACGGGGGAAACCCCGTTAAACATTTTCAAAATCCTCAAAAACCTAACAGAAAAAAAGTTACGGGGCTTTTAATATCTAGAGTGGAAAAAGTCGGAAAAATGACAAACTGTGGTCAAACCATGGTCAAACCATGGTCAAACCATGGTCAAACTAATTATTCTAGAATATTAGTGTTAATAACTAATTTGTTCAGTTATTTTGAATTTTGGTCAAATCTGGTCAAACTGTAGTCAATCCGTGGTCAAACTATGGTCAAACCCTGGTCAAACTAATTATTCAAAATAACTATTGTTTTCTAAATAATTATTGTTTTAGAAAACAATAGTTTGAAACTCAAACAGTGAAATGTATCAATTCATGCTCAAGCAAATTTCCTGAGGGTTAATAGGATTAACATCTTACTATTGTCAGGAAAACAACAAGTGCAGACTTGGAAACGAGGGAGAATAGAACCCGGAAGTTAAGCGGGCTCAGGCTGGGTGAGTGGGAGGATGGGTGACCGTTCGGGAAGTTAGGTGATTTGGAATGATGAGGGTGATTAGAGAAGAGGATAAATTGAGCAGTGATGAGGGGTGCTGATTAGAGATTCACTAATGACGGGTTAAAATAATCCAGAAATATGAAAATAAAAAATTTCAAAAAAAAATTCAAAAAAAATTTCAAGAAAAAAAATCATAAAATTTCCATTAGTCCCGGTTGGTGTTACAAACCGGGACTAAAGGTGGATTGTTAAAGGATCCACGTGGCCGCGGCCTTTAGTCCCGGTTCTAGATTGAACCGGGACTAAAGGGGGGAGGCATTAGTACCGACCCTTTAGTCCCGGTTCACCAACCAGGACTAAAGGCCCTTACCAACCGGGACAATAGGCCCTTTTTCTACTAGTGGCCAACAGTAAGTAAAGGAATGGGAAGGACGAAACCAGTGACTCGTTGAGGACAATGATTTGTTGGACCAGTTCCAGTTGCTGTGACAACTGTACGTCTAGTTAGGGAGGCTGAGATTCAACTCAGAAGACCGCGTCTTCACCTTATTCCCCTTGAGCTAAGGACACCCAGTCCTCGCCTAATCACTCTGGTAAGTCTTCAAGGTAGACTCCCAAACCTTCACAGACTTCGTTCACCGGCGATCCACAATGACTCTTGGATGCTCAGAATGCGACGCCTAACCGACTGGAGGATTCACAGTCCTCAAGTGTAATAAGTCTTCAGATCATACAGACAGGAAGACTTCAGTGAGGCCTAACACTCTTTGGCTCTGGGTGGTTAGGGCTTTATCCTCGCAAGGAATTCTCTCTCAAAGGCTTCGAGGTGGGTTGCTCTCAAACGACAAAAGCCATACACTAACTCTGAGCAGCCAACCGTTTATGGTTGTAGGGGGTGGGCTATTTATAGACACTAGGCAACCCCACCTGATTTGTCCGAAATGACCCTGGGTCACTAAGGAACTGACACGTGTTCCAACGGTCAGATTTCAAACACACGCAGCAACTTTACTTGGGCTACAAGCAAAGCTAACTTATCCAGCTCTGGATAAGATTTGCTCTTATTGTCTACGCTCGAAGACATAGGATTTTTGTTGAGCATCACTTCAGTCACTCTGACTTTGTTCACTTGGACCCCACTTAACAGTACGGTGGTTCCTATGACTCAACAAAGAAGAAAAGGAGACAATGAAACAACTAAGTCTTCGCGCCCCATAGTCTTCACGCAATGTCTTCTCTTGTCATAGTCTTCAATGTGAATATCTTCACATACCACCATTGTCTTCAATGTCTTCATACATTTTTAGGGGTCATCTCCGGTAGATAAACCGAATTAATGAGGGACTACTTCCTATGTTATCCTGTAATTCTCACAAACACATTAGTCCCTCAACCAGGTTTGTCGTCAATACTCCAAAACCAACTAGGGGTGGCACTAGATGCACTTACAATCTCCCCCTTAATGGTGATTGATGACAAACTGGTTGAACTTTTCAACGGGGATAAAAGTATGTGAAATGTAAAGGATTTAGGTATTGTCTTCATAAGTGGCAAAGGCTCCCCCTGAAGATGTGCATATAAGTAATTTGCTTTTGGAATGCAAATGCACATGGCAGGTTGTACTTGTGGAGATCCTCTTCAACTTATGACGACAACTCACCATGCATGAAAAGTATGTGAAGATAATGACATGCATAATGAAAAATGGACGTCTGTAGGATGACCTAAGTGCGGAAGTTATCAACGCACATGCGGAATTTATCATCGCATCACAGAATAGCAAATAAGTAGCAGACGACCATCGAGTTTAAGTGTTACAACTCAAAGAACCAAATGTATCAAAAGGCGAGAGTTGTAAACACTAGGCAAAATATAAAACCACCGCCCATGTGGACCCGCTTGAAGACTATCAAACTCATATGCTTCTCCCCCTTTTGTCAGTAAGGACCAAAAAGGTTTGAAGACATAGAGCACCTACTCGTTCCCATGAGGAGTTGGTGAAGCAGCAGGGTCGTCGGTGTTGGTTGGCGGTGCATACGAACTTGGTGCAGTGTCGATTCACGCTGAAGGTGGTGAAGTAGCATCGTCTTCATCATCGATGGCACATGCATTCACTATTGCAGCAGAGGAGGAGAACTCAGAGTCTTCAAGAGACGGAGTACGCCACAGCACAGTCCTCCTCGGAGGTGTTGAGTCGAACTTGAAGCGTTCAGAGAAGCCATCATCTTGAAGATCATCTTCAGAACACATAAGCGTCAGCCCTTTCCATGTACGCCGACAAGTTTCATGGGCGACAAAGGCATTCTTAGCCCATTGTGAATCATGTTTACGTCCACCAAGAGGCTTTGCATTTGGCGCTTCAGCCAGTCATGATGCTTATCCTGTTTCTAATGAAGGGCAACCAGAAGCTATCGGTCATTGAGAACACGAGATCGCTTCTTAGCCCATTGTGCAATGGTGCTTTCAGTGGCTTCAGTGAGGGCACGATGAGGTGCACGGGTAGTACCAGCCAGAGGATAAACACGAGTGACTGCTGGGACTCCTTCAATGTGTTGTGAGAAGCTTTGTTTATCAGCATTTTGAACACTAAGGGGCTCCTTGGCAGGCCCTGGATAGATGGATTCAACTGACATATCGACGTCAGGCAGAAAAATCAGATGATTGCGAGCAGAGGGCTGATAGGTGACAGCTGAGTGTAGTTTGATCAGACGAATAATCCATGGAGCGTAAAACTTCAAGCCAAAGAGATTAGATCCTGATGCAGCAAGTTGGCGAATGAAGAAGTCTTGTGCATTGAAGCTTTTTCCGTGAAGAATATGGAAGACCAAAGTCTTCGTTGCACCTTCAAACTTTGCATGTGGAGAATGTCCTTTGATGGGCCAGAGAGTTCGCCTTATAATGTGATAGATAATATGTGGCAGATACTCAAGGTCTTCAACAAAGAACTCCTTAGGATATTCAGCATCAGGAGAAAAAGGCTTCATCATGCTAAGCATCTGACTCATGTTGGGTTCAGGCTTGTGAAAAATGCTTTCCATAGCAGCACGGTGAAGCTGACAACCAGGTTCATAAAGATCACCTGGAGTGGGCAGGCCAGTGAGCTCAATGACATCAAAGGCTTTGGCTTCATGATGAACATTGCCTGTCATCCACTCAAGGACCCAAGTCTTCGGATCCCTGTTGTAGCCACGAATATGAAGAGTGGCATAGAATTGGAGCAGCAATTCTTCGTTCCAGTGCTCCTTGTCAGTGACGAACTGCAACAAGCCAGACTCTCTGAAGCAATCCAGCGCTTCTTCCAAACAGGGCAGACCAGTTATGGCTTCAGTGTCAACACGCATATGTGGAAAAATGCGACCTTGATTGTATAGGACGCATGAGTAATAACTGCGCTGCTGATAGCTCCAGAACCGATCAGAAGATATTCTTACCTTAGAGTAGGGGTTCTTGGCGCTATTAAAGAAGGTGTTGTGTGCTTTGAAGCCATTGATATTGAATGATCCGGGTGCAGATGCAGTGCCTGGAAACCTTGGCAGCCTTGGCATTGGCTTCTGAACCTGAGGCCTGCGCTCGACGTGATAGTCAAATTGGGGACCAGCAGTAGGTGGAGGAACAAGAAGAGGCCATTTGACAATGATAAGCTGGCCATAGTTGTATGCTTGCTCAATAGTATGTGGCCTTAGTGGCGGAACAGGAGCAGTGGTATCAACAGAGGCGTCAGGCTGCACATCTGTTGCAGGTGCATCATTGGCTTCATTGGCTTCTGGCATAGTGTTTGGTGCAGGCTCCACATTGTCTTCAGCCATGACCACGTCATTGGCTTTAGTGGTGTTAGTGGTGGCAGCCTTAGGATTCTCAACCTCCACTTGAGGAGCTGGAGGGTTGGGCACCAACACGTTCACTTCAGGAACAGCTTCTTCAGTGATGGGGGAGTAGGGACACGTTCTTCTGCTTGTTTTTCTTCGGCTGATGCATCCGAATTGTCGTCAGCAACTTTAGCTTCAGACTCGGAGACATTCACAGTAGGAGTGGCTTATGGGAACACCTGACATGCAACAGATTGGTGGTGCACTTCTCCTTCTGGAACGCTCGAAAGAGGGACTTGGGGCCTTGGTCCTTTGAGAAGCCTGCGTAACATTGGCGTCGCCTATGGAGATGGAGTTGGCTGGGCCTCAAAGTCTTCTTCTTCTTCTTGCACTAGTGGGGTGACTTTTTGTTGGGGAGTACTCGGGGGTCTTGTTGTTGTGGGTGATTAGCCCATGATGCATCCTGAGCAATTGTCATCAGACGACGACCAATGCTGATGAGTTCGCTATTCGTGAGAACAGGCGATGATACCAAGTTGTGCTCGATCTGAGGAAGAACTACATCATCTTCAACATTGTCATGGTGACCAATGTCTTCAGCAGCGGTGGGGTCAACTCCTGGAATGTCTTCAGCTTTAGGAGCCTCTGTGGAAGCAGGCTCATGAACTACCATCCGTCGTTTTTGATGCGAAGAGTCAGGACGAGCAACCGAGATGGGCTCGACAATAAGGGGCTCTGTGGGAGCAGCCCGATCTTTCTTGGTTTTGCGCTTCTTCTTGGAGGGAGCGACATCAGAAGCTTCAGGATTTTTCCTCTTTCTGGCTTCAGCCTCGGCAGCCCTTGTCTTCTTCAGTTCTGAAGCAGTTGACTTGACCTCTGGCTTCGAGCCGGACATGCTGCTTGGGAAGACAATGCGAGGTTCTTCCCGCCTTGAAGGTGCAGATTTGTCAGTCGATGGCTTCTTCTTCTTTGCAGCCATTCTGGGGTTGATGCCAGGACGCCCAAGAGCCTTGCGCTTCTCAGCTTCATTGTAGGCTTACACGCACTTGTCAGCCAGATTCTTCATGCGCTCACGAGAAACTTTAGCTTCTTCTCGTTTCTTGAGAAAAGCTTCCTTGAGCTCGTGCAGCATAACCTTGAAGTTTTTGACATCTTGCACGCTGAGCTTTGCCATGTGCTTCTTGAACTGAGCTTTCTCATAGTCGATCTTGTGCTTCAGTTCAACGATGCGCTGAGCTAGAGCTAGCTCAGAAGCAATGGCGCCAGTGAAAGAGATGCTGAGGCCAATTGGAAGTTGCAGATCTTCAAAGCTAAGATTGGGGGTTTCAAACCACTCATCAATGAAGTTTTGGAGTATTGCCACGTCAAAGAGAGGCAAATCATTGAAGATCTCTGCTTATTCCTTGCTCTTAATCAGTTGCTCAAGAGCGTCATCTGCAAGATTTTCATCACTGGATAGATCAATGTGTTCGTCTTGCAGAATGGCAGCAGGGGGTCAATGCCTGATCAGTATTCTTTGTCATCTCCGTCTTCTTGGAAATACGTGATAGATCTTCAGACTGCACACTGTCTACAGGAGGTGCAGTAGCCAATGGCTTCGCACTGACGCTTTTGGAGGAGCAGCTGACTTTGAAGCTTTAGCCTTCTTTTGCTTCTGCGGCTTTGGAGTAGGAGTTGGGGCTTCATCAGTGTCGGCATCATCATTAGAATGATCCACTTTGGCACCTTGAACAGAAATGTGAGTGATAAGGCCATCAAGGTTGTAGAAAGGTCCGACGATATTGGGTTCAGCATCGCATGTGCCGTCAGCCCGAGGAGCAGAAGGATCAGGGTTGAAGTCTAGTCCCAATGACTTCTTGTTTTCCATGGTCGATGCCTTTGCGTGCTGGAAGTTGCGCTTGAAGAGATTGTCGTCACGACACCAGAGCAGTGATGATGGGTCGGCATTTTCAGGCTGTGGTCCACGGACCATACAAGGATAGAAACCCTGAGCAATAGCTTCAGCTCTGGTCTTGGGTGGAAGGCTTCAGAAGAGAATGTCACCCCAAGGACTCTTGATGGCATTCTTCTCAGCATACTCCTGGGTCACAAACTTGTATTTAAACCATTGTTCGGCCCAATATCTTCGAATCCATTGGATTCGTGTCTTACGCTGATTGTAATCCTCTTCTGGATCTGTCTTGTACAGCTCTTGATGTTCCCCCTTGACGCTGTCTGCCACCCTTTCTTGGTGATTTCTCTGTAGCCTTGAACTTCAAACTGAATGGCTTCAACACGTTCAAAGGCTTCCGCTTGCTGGTCAAACAGTAACTGGCTTCGGGAGAGTTAATGTGATGCTGTAAGAATTCTGCAAACGACATCTGATATTGCTCTTGCATCATATATCCAAACTCTTCACTGTATTTCTGATTGGTGTAGCCGAAGATAATGTCATCCACATATATTTGGCACACAAAAGTTCACCATCATATGTCTTCGTGAAGAGAGTGGGGTCGAGGGAACCAGGTTTGAAGCCTTTGCTCTTCAGGAAGTCTTTGAGTGTGCCATACCAAGAACGAGGGGCTTGTTTGAGGCCATACAGTGCCATGTTGAGCTTGTACACCATGTCAGGATGTTTTGGATCTTCAAAGGCAGGCAGTTGTGCAACATACACTTCTTCTTCAATCTTGCCATTGAGAAAAGCGCTCTTCACATCCATTTGATACAGAAGAATGTTATGATGATTTGCATAGGCCAGCAGTATGCGTATGGCTTCAAGTCTAGCCACAGGAGCAAATGTTTCATCGAAGTCAATCCCTTTAACTTGAGTGTACCCTTGAGCAACAAGACGGGCTTTGTTTCTGACAACTTGACCATGCTTATCTTGCTTGTTGCGATATATCCATTTGGTGCCTATTATATTGTGCTTGCGAGGATCAGGACGCTTAACCAATTCCCAAACATTATTCAGCTCAAACTGTTGAAGCTCTTCTTGCATTGCTTGAATCCATTCAGGTTCCATGAAGGCTTCTTCAACTTTCTTGGGTTCAGATATTGAGACGAATGCGAAGTGCCCACAGAAATTTGCTAGTTGTGTTGCCCTCGAACGAGTGAGTGGACCTGGTGCATTGGTGCTACCAATTATTCTCTCAATCTGTACTTCATTTGCAACACGAGGATGTACAGGACGAAGATTTTGCTCTTGCTTATCATTGTCATCGTTAGAAGGATTTTCTTCAGGCTGAGCATTGTCTTCAGATTGATCAGGTGCGGAGATGATAAGTTCCTCTTCACGCTGAGATTCAGATGGTATGATTTCTCCATTTCCCATAAGTTTGATTGATTCACTAGATGGAACTTCATCTAGCACGTTTGGCAGGTGCTCTCTTTGTGAGCCGTTAGTCTCATTGAACCGCACATCCACTGTTTCAACTAGTGTATAGTGAAAAGGGTTGAAGACTCTGTAGGAGTGCGAATCCTTTCCATATCCAAGCATAAAACCTTCATGTGCTTTTGGTGCAAATTTTGAAGTGTGATGTGGATCCTTGATCCAGCACCCTTGATCCAGCACCTGGCACCAAATACTCTGAAGTAACTGACATTTGGCTTCTTACCAGTAAGGAGCTCATAGGATGTCTTGTTGAGAAGCTTGTGAAGATAAACACGGTTGATGATATGGCATGCAGTATCAATGGCTTCAGGCCAGAACTTTCTTGGAGTCTTGCATTCATCAAGCATCGTCTGGGCCATCTCAATAAGTGTTCTGTTCTTGCGTTCCACGACGCCATTCTGCTACGGTGTGTACGGAGCTGAGAATTCATGTGTAATGCCCAAAGTATCAATATAAGTGTCTAGACCAGTGTTAGCAAATGTGATGTGACTTTTGTCAGATGGACGTAAGGTAGAGTCCATAAGAAGACTTCGCTTGGCAGTCATGTGATTATTACACCCACTATCAATAATCCATTCTGAAGCAGCTGGTGTCGTACCCTACAATGCAGTTAGGGGGATAGGCTTCACGAAGAGAATTGTGAAGCATAAACATTTGACGAGCAAGTGGATTATGAAAGCTTAGATCAAGGTTAGGACTGATAGGGCAAGTACAAGCGACTCAGGAACAAAATACATAATAAGACCATTTGGGCATTTGATGTTGCGCCCTACAAGATGTTTAAGGTCCCCAGCAATAGAGTCAGACGATTTTGGTTTTCGGCTGGAGACCTTTCCCTGCAAAAGAGAGTTAAGCTTTCTTAGCCACCCACATCTTCAAGGGTGGCTTCGAAGCAATTAGTCTAAGTGCAACATCTGAGAACTTTGGCTTTGGAGCCCTAGTAAAAAGTCTTGCAGGTGGACAATAGTAGTCATAAGAATAAGCAGAATAGTTCTTGGTCTTATGAACATGGCGGTTTGATGAACCGCGCTCATATTCATAGGCCTGAGTATGGCTTCCCTGCAAAACATTTGCATTAGTGCGACTCAGGTGAGTCCTCTGTCTATATGAAGCCTTTGGGTCGTATGAAGCCTGTGGTCTGGGGTTTGTCTTCTTCACTTGTGGTGTCATGACGACATTCACAGGAAGATTCTACAAACACCTTTTCATCACCCAGACCTTCTTCATAGGCGGCCCATTCCTGCAGTTAGTACCAATATACCTAGCAAACACTTCACCATTCTGATTCTTAAACAGTTTATAGTTTGCATCAAAGGATTCATCAGTAACAATGGGATTAGCACAAGCGAAGCTAGATAGGGTGGATGGATCCACTAAAGGTCCCTTTGCAGCAACACATGTGGTTTTCGGGTACTGCTCAGGTTTCAAGTAAGAGCCATCAACATTCATTTTCCTTTCCAACCCAACACCCTCTTTCCTAGGGTTTCGGTTCAGGATCTACCTTTTGAGGACATCACATAGTGTCTGATGCCCTTTGAGACTTTTGAACATCCCTGTTTCAAGCAATGACTTCAACCTAGCATTCTCATCAGCAATAGTAGTGGCATCCTTAGCAGAAGGGTTAGTTATCACATCAATAGTTGAAGATATTGCAACAATAGCAGCAGTAGAACATTCAGCAGCAGAAGTACCGTTATCACGCTCAATGCATTTAAGACATGGTGGTTCAAAACCTTCCTGAGCGGAACTGATCTGTTTGGCGCGAAGTGACTTGTTTTCCTTTTGAAGATCTTCATGAGACGCTCTCAATTTCTCGAGTTCTTGCTTCCTTTGAAGATAATCATAGGAAAGCTTTTCATGAGTTGTTGAGAGCGTTTCATGACGACTTTCAAGTTCCTCATACTTAACATGAATTTTTTTTATATCTTCAATTAAGGACTGAGATCGAGTCATTTCAGTGTCCAACAGGTCATCGCTTTTGTCTAACAGTTTTTGAATATGTTCCATAACTTTCTGTTGTTTAGTGGCAAGGGAAGCAAGTTTTGTATAGCTGTGTCCAAATTCATCACCGGATTCATCATCACTGGATTCAGATAGATAGCATTCAGTTACCTTAGCATCTTTTGCCATAAGGCATGATGTAGAAGATGATGATTCTGGTTCGAATGTCGTCGCTTTGAGAGATTCCTTAAAGTCCTCAAACCAAGGATCATGACGAGTTCGATGAGCTTCATAGACCTCAGAGAGACGGTCCCAGATAAGCTTCGCATGATCGAGATGCATGATATTCCTGAACTGATTTTGAGATAGACAGGAGCAGATGACGTCCTTCGCCGTGAGGTTGAGAAGAGTGTACTTGTGAATGTCATCAGCTTCCGCCATCTTGCACAGATCGGTCAGACCAATCTCAGTGACGGTCCACAGCTTGCTGTTCATCACCATGAGGCGCTTCTTCATCATGGCCTTCGACTTGGGATACTCGTGACCGTCAAAGATGGGGCATGACACAGTCTTCATTCCTGTGGTCGACATAACTAAAACTCCAGGCGGTTAAACCAAAATCACACAGAACAAGGGAGTACCTTGCTCTGATACCAATTGAAAGTGCGTTATATCGACTAGAGGGGGGGTCAATAGGCGATTTTTATGAAAGTCTTCAAAACATGGGAGTTTTGAAGACAAACGATAGAAATGAACCTATAACCATGCAGTGGAAGGTAGACTACCCTAGACAAGCCATAGTCAAGTATTCAATTAAGTGAAAGCACAAAGACTAACAACAGCTAGGCAGTATGGATCAGGATGTAAGATAATATGAAACCAATTTGAACAAACAGACACACAGTGAAGACAAATGGACAATGCAAATAGGCAATGACTTCACAAGGACCAACTGTAAATAAAGAGATGGGAAGGATAGAACCAGTGAGCTTGCTGAAGACAAAGGTTTGGTAGACCAGTTCCAACTGCGGTGACAGTTGTACGTCTGGTTAGGGAGGCTAGGTATTTAAACCTGAGGGCACACAGTCCCGGAAACCCAGTCCTGAACACGCAGCTCAGGACACTCAGTCCACACCATATTTCCCTTGAGCTAAGGTCACACAGACCTCGCCCAATCACTCTGGTAAGTCTTCAAGGTAGACTTCCAAACCTTCACACACTTTGTTCACTGGCGATCCACAATGACTCTTGGATGCTCAAAACGTGACGCCTAATCGGCTGGAGGATTCACAGTCCTCAAGTGTAATAAGTCTTCAGATCACACAGACAGGGAGACTTAAGTGATGCCTAACACTCTTTGGCTCTGGGTGTTTAGGGCTTTATCCTCGCAAGGAATTCTCTCTCAAAGGCTTCGAGGTGGGTTGCTCTCAAACGACAAAAGCCGTACTCTAACTCTGAGCAGCCAACCGTTTATGGTTGTAGGGGGTGGGCTATTTATAGCCACTGGTCAACCCGACCTGGTTCGTCCGAAATGACCCTTGGTCACTAAGGAACTGACACGTGTTCCAACGGTCAGATTTCAAACACACACAGCAACTTTACTTGGACTACAAGCAAAGCCGACTTATCCAACTCTGGACAAGATTTGCTCTCATAGTCTTCACTCGAAGATATAGGATTTTGGTTAAGCATCACTTCAGTCATTCTGACTGGTTCTCTTGGACCACACTTAACAGTACGGTGGTTCCTATGACTCAACAAAGAAAAACATAGAACGACAAAACTGCTAAGTCTTCGCGCTCCATAGTCTTCACGCGATGACTTCTCTTATCATAGTCTTCAATGTGAATGTCTTCACATACCACCTCTGACTTCAATGTCTTCATACATTTTTTGGGGTCATCTCTAGTAGGAAAACCGAATCAATGAGGGACTTCTACCTGTGTTATCCTGCAATTCTCACAAACACCATTAGTCCCTCAACTAGGTTTGTCATCAATACTCCAAAACCAACTAGGGGTGGCACTAGATGCACTTACAAACTCCTGCCGGCTGGAAAGACATGGCAAGATTTAGTCCAACAACAGCTTGAATCAAGGAGAGAGGCAAGTAAGGTGATAAAAAGCTTAAGTTTTACATGAATCACTATTCTTAATGAGGTTATAAATACAGTTATTCAAACTGGTATATTTTCAAATGACGAGAGAGTTCCAAGTCTTAATTTTTTAGTGTCATCTCGGCCATAGTTTTATCTTGGACTTCCCCACCTTTCGATTTCACTGTGACCTTTGCCAGTAATCCTCCGTTGATTTGTTCATGTGCTGCTCAACTCTCTCCCTCTCTTGATCCATCATGTCGTATATGAAATCCCTTCATGTCTTCATTCCACTTTATATTGTCGCAGGTGGCCAGGCTAAGATGTGGTCTCTGTCTTGAGGAAGATGCACACTGCGTGATGTATACAACTACAAACATTCGGAGGATGAAAGTAAATATTTCTTGGTTCTTATGTTGGGTGATTTGCAACACGAGATGGTAACTAATTCCTATTGTTTGACTTAGTGCCACTCCATCATGTTTTGTTTCTAATGCGTTTAGGCATTAGTTACTTTCTGAAGCGTTAATGACAAGTACATTTACATGGGCCTTTATTATACATTTACATGCGCAAGTGATGAACCTATGTACACTACACCACAACAATGTATTCCCTATGGACGCGTGTTGGGTTAAGTTAGTAGTTTGGTATTCGAAAGATGTTTTCCCACAATATAGTTTTTCGACACACAATTCATATTTTATTAGTTAAAAGTGAAAGTTGTGGTTGTACCCCCCTTATCTAACCATCCATTTTGTGCCTCGCGGTCAATTCATGAACTTTCCACTTTTGCATCTCCAAAATAAATGAGCATATGGACATCAAACTTTACAGGTCAACAACGTATTCGATCTACGACATGTAACAAAAAATTCAGTTTTTTTGTTCAAATTAAATTTTGTATATTTATAATAGATCAACAAATTCCATATTCTCTTTCCAACATTTTAGTTCCAAAGTTATAATGATCTATAAAGTTTGATGTACATATGTTTTATCATTTGAGAGGAACCCACAAAAGAAATTTGTATGTCCTAAGTTAGTTGGATAGCACATATCTCGAAACAATGTTAGAGGGTATAGATAAGGGAGTGTGCACTTAGTATTAGCAAAACCAATCTCTATTTAAAATGTTGGTCAAAGTTTTACTCATAATATCGGAGAAAGTAGTTGCTAGAAATTGATGAGGATTTTGTGCATTTACAGAATATATCTAGGAGATATATAGTAGCCAGTTAATTTTGTGAGATCATTTATGTACAGATATGTGGTCATTTTATTGTATTAATTGTAATAGGATTTTTTGGCATGGTACTAAAATTATCTAAATATTGGCCGATGGAAATAGATAGCGCTCAAATATTATCACGAGAAGGCATGTTTTCAATCCTTTAAAACTCAACCACACACACTAGCAGGAACACACTACCCAGATCGAGAGATACCGATCTCTCACACTAGGTTTGCTACGTAGTGAGCCTGCCGGCCAAGATTTTGCTTTGGGATCTCTTCTACCGTTGGTCGCCATTCCACTGCACTCTTCCATTTCAAGGTCTGTTATTCAGTCCATAGCTGGTACTAGATGGTAGTAGTAGACAGTAGAGACTAGTAGTACTGTGCTGCATAGGTAGATGCATGGTTCGCATATATTCATTTTTTATATGAGAAGTATATATAAGTAAAAATCGTAGGAGTGGTCGTTCAGTTGGAATTGATCTTCCTGTGGTGCCGTTTTGTTTGTAGTATTAATTCAGCGGAACACCCCAGCAGACCAGAGGAACACCGTTCGTTTCCTCTGATTTTATGGGAGTCAAAACATTCGGGCCGAGCTCTTTTTTGTAGGAAAGCCCGAGGAAAAGAGATATAATGCTACCCTGCGATGCAACTCTTCTTTGCCATGGGCTGGTCCAAGAAACACGCGTAGGTGAGTTTGGTCCATAACTTGTATCTAGGCCAAGTAGTGTTATTGGCAGGTCATCCGACAATAATTGTGTCCCGCCTTTTGAATAGGTCGAGGTGGTTGAATTGTGTGCTAATAGGATCTTGTGTGGAATTGCAGGCACTTGAATTGCACATGGAGTTTGGAACTACAGTCTCGACCTGCAACGCGACGGTGGTTCAGGATAGCCACATCTTTGTGGTTAATGACTATAGTGTCATCAAGGAAACTGGACCGGGTAATTTTATGAGGTCCCATGCCTTCCAAGTTGGTGAGTATGACTGTTCAGTTAGATTCTACCCACAAGGAATCAATGCTGAAAGCCAAAAGCACATCTCTATTCTTGTTGAGCTTATGAGGGAAAATGCTGAAGTGAAGGCAATATTTTGTTATCGATTGATCTCCCCAGGAGGACAGAGCACGGAGTTGAATCAGATCGGAGTGTTAAACTTATCTAGTGCAGAAGGAAAATGTAGGATGGAAGGGTGTGGGACAAGGTAATGGAGAAAACTTTGCTTGAAGCAGAATATGTGGAATTTGACCACTTCTTGATTGAATGTTCGATCACTGTTATGAAAGATCCATTGGTGACTTGCAGTGACTTACTACTTTCACCCCAAGTGAAGCTGCCACAATCCCATCTATCAACTGATATGGCAAATCTATTAGAGTCAAAAGAAGGGGCGGACGTGACCTTCTACTTCCAAGGTGAATCATTTCTTGCACATATGCTAGTGCTTGCTGCAAGGTTACCTGTGTTTAGGGTGCAGCTCTATGGCCCAATGATGGAGAAAGATGGATCATCTATAATCCTGCAAGATATGTTACCTGACGTATTTAAGGCTCTCTTATATTTTGTACACAGACTGCTTGGTGCTTCCTTTCAACAATTTCGATGACGAGGACATAGAAGAGATTGTACTTCACTAACTCGAGGCTGCCGATCGATACGCAATTGAAAAGCTGAAGCTCATATGTGAGGCTATTCTTTACAGGTGTCTTGATGTACAAACAGTGGCAACTACATATGCGTTAGCTGATCAACATTAGTGTAACGATCTCAAACAGGAATGCCTCAAATTTATGGCATCTCCAACAAAACTTGGTTAAGTCATGGCAAGGCAAGACTATGATAACCTCAAGAGAAAGAGTGCTAGTTTTTCTAAGCGTAAATGAAAAGTATGTTTACACGAGTCTTTATTATACATTGACAAGTGCAAGTCATGAGCGTGTGTAGGATGTGGAGAGTGTGGATGCAACCAATCCAAGACTTGGCGTTCGCTAGTGAAAACAGCAGCTCAGTTGAGTGAGCGAGGCGACGCCAAGGAGGAGGGTGAAGCCGTGCGAGCCCGTGCTCGTCGCAACCAGTTAAGGAGGAGAGTAGGAGCTAGAGGCCATAGTGCGAGGTTCTGTCTAGACGGAGGGAAGCGAGCTCGGCCCGGAGTGTAGGAGGCATAGCAGCAAGAGCCACCACGGCGTGGTGGATGGGCAAGGTGAGTCGGAAGCATAGCTCGCCTATAGGGAGCCAGTAGACCTGGCGTCACACATGTGTTTTCCCTTTTTAATTTTATTTCTATTAAAAAGAGTATATACATTATTATGAAAAGATAATTTATACAATTTTTTAAAAGTGTTCATTCCACATTAAAAAATGTTCATACTGTGTAAAAAATGATTGCTCAATATTTAGGAAATGTTTGTACTCCCTCCGTTTCTTTTTAGTCTGCATATAAAATTTGGTCAAAGTCAAACTTTGTAAAGTTTGACCAACTTTATAAGAAAACATATCAACAATCACAGTATGAAACCAATATATTAGATGCGTCATGAAATGGATTTTCATACCACATAGTTTTAGTATTGTCGATGTTGATACTTTTTTATATAAATTTGCTCAAACTTTGTGTAGTTTGAATTTGACCAAATCTTATATGCAAACTAAAAAGAAACAGAGGGAGTACCATTCGATAAGAAGTATGTTTCATTTCGAAGCTATTCACTTGTTTCCAAAAATGTACGTGGCATTTTGAAAAAAAATTATACAATGTAAACAATGTGTGCATAATTCGGAAAAATGTTTCATGCAGTTTAGAAACAATGTACATTACACATAAAAAGAGCTATGAACAAAAGGCGTGTCAAGGCAAAAGCAAAACAAAAGACACCAACATTCTTAGACATGCCCTATGGAGATTGAAGGCTATGGATTCTTCTCGAGAGCTCATACGCACACTCATGAACAGTAAAAAATAGTAAATGATATAAAAAAACTGATTATCTTGGAACAAACATTGATGAATTCTCCACATGTGTGCAAATTGTTATGACGAAACAACACATAGAGCATCAATTTTGTTTCTTTTCTACGGAAGTAGTTTTACATGTTTTTTATTCATGGAAATTTGCACGCATGTTCAGAATTGTTAATGTTTGTTCGCATTAAAAAATCAGATTTTAAAAAGTTTGTATACTGCTTTTCTTATTTTACTGTTCACGAGGATGCATCTGAGCTCGCGAGCAGAAACTTGATGTCCCTGATCTTTGTGCATCTCATGGCCTAGAATTGGAGCTAGGATTTCGGAGAGGGTGCGGTGAGTAAGCAACATGCAATACTGACACATTCATTGTACACAATACCATAGGGTAGCACGTGTTTTTTCTGTTGAAAACGACTACTGATTAGCACAACCATGTTATTCAACAGCTGTGCACCGTGGGCTCCAAGGATCTTATCCTTTTCTTTTTGGAGGAAGCTGAATAAAGTATTCTTTGATGCCTCCACCATCGACAGGCCAATCCGGTACTTGAAGGCCCGTATTTTAGCCTCGTAATCCTGCATTACCCGGACATTGATAGAAGTTAGCTTGGAGTCGAGCCACCCCATAAAGCACCATATTAGGAAAGAATGTTGAACAACTTTTGTAGGAAACCATTGTAGGAAAGGCCAGAGATGCTGATCGGCACCGGCGTCACAAAGATGATGAGCTTGGCGGCCCCGTGTGGCAGTCGACGATGGGGAGCGATGACTTGGCGGTGGCGGTGCTCAAGAAAGAATGCGGGTGTGGGTGTCCTGCTGGGCAATGACATGGTGACGACACAGCAGCGGCCGACCTCCTTGGGTGGCAACCAGATGAGTATCATGTCAATGATCTCCTCAGGTAGGTCCTCGAGCAGGGTCACACATCTCCTACCCAACTTCATAGTGCGTCGACGACTTCGGTCGATTGAAAAGACATGGCAAGCTTTAGTCCAATAACAACTTCAATCAAGAAGAGAAGCAAACAAAACTAATGGCAAGTACATTTACATGGGTGTTTATTATAAATTGAAAACTTCAAATGATGAACATTTGTAGGACGTGGACAGAGTGGAGGCAACCAGATCTAGACTTGGTATTCACTAGTGAAAACGGAATTGACTGCTAAACCGAATTATACACTGAACTAAAGCCAAATACTCTAGTGAAAACAGAGTGTCGGCTAAACTAAAGCCACATACAATGCTAGCTTAACAGAAACTGGACTCGGAAGGCGAGACTGTCGGAGGGTCCTCGCGATGGTATAGCGAGCTATGTGCGCATCATGAAAATGTTATTTCGCTTGTAATTGACTAGCTTGACCACTAGCCGAAGGTGGAGAGAGAAAATCAAAAGGACGCACCAGAGAAGAGAGAGACAACAACGGCCAATTTGGGTTGCAAAAATGCTCACCTCCATTGGTGTAGAAGGTGGTGGAGAAGGTGTTTGCTAGAGATAGAAAGAGCATTGGCTCGGTTGAGTGAGTGACTGTGAGGCGACGCCAGGGCGGAGGGTCCAGCCGGGTCGGGGCCGTGCTCATCCGTGTCTAGGCCAGGAAGAGAGTTGGAGCTGGAGGCCATCGTACGAAGTTCCAATGTCTGGCGGCAGGCGAGCAAACTGAATCTGGTATCCAGGAGGCAGGGCAGGAGCTGAGACAGCAAAGGTGGATGGGCATGCCAAGACGGTAGATGAGCTCACCTAAAGGGAGCAAGTAGACATGATATCACTCATGTGCTTTTTCCTTTTTATTTTGTTTATATTAAAGAAATAGTAAATAAACAAAGGTTGCTCCACTCTTAGAAAATGTTTGTACCGTTCATAAAAACTACAAGTGACATTTAGTTTTTGCATGCATGTCAAGAAAATGTATGTGACATTTTTGGAAAATGTTTGACATTATATTTTTTGTGTAATCCAAACAAAATGTTTCGTACCGTACAAAATGTTCAGAACTTGTATTTTGAGAAAACGTTAATCGTATATTAATCTTTTAACACACACACACACACACACACACACACACACACACAAAAGTATTTTCAATGTAAAAGATATACAATGTGTAAGAAAAAGTATACATCAAAACATCTACATGAAAATTAGTTAATCATATATTCGAAAATGTTCAAAACACGTATTTGGAAAATTACTAGTCAAGTATTGAAAATCTTAAATATATGGAAAATTACCTCTAAAAAAGGGAGCAAATTGATTTCGAAAGGAGCCACATCTATGTTCTATTATTTATTAAAGTATTTGACGGGTTTCCCAAAAAAAGATAAATAGACTAAAAATTACCACAATAATTAGAAATATATGACCATCAAATTAATAAACCAATTTTTTATAGCCATTAGATATGATTGTAAGTTAACAAACATACAGTTATAAATCAAATTTGCAGTTTAACATTTTGGTTTGAGCCTGACCACGCATTCTCTAGTGATCAATCAACATAGCACCATATTAGAACATGTATACGCTAACCAACATGTGGTTGGATGGTTAGGAGAATAGTGGTATTCCCCATCCCATCCCATGAGGGTTCAAGTCCTAGACTTGGCGCTGGTGTTCTCACTTTCCTTGGATGCGGCTGGGAACAACATACAATTATAAATGGGTTGGACAAAGAAATGTCTTAGCATCATCGCCTGCAGCTGCACCCCTTGAGCTGATGCACCAGGTTGTTGACCTTGTTGAAGTTCACGGGCTGCTTCCTGGGTATCTCAAAGCAGAGCGGACGAAATAAGTACCCAAGATGACATGACGAAAGCAGATGAAAAGAAGGGGGTCTTGGGGGCGGACAACAAGCCGACGATGTCGTTGAGGATTCTGTTGGTGTTGGCGATGAAGAGGTTGATGACCTCAGGGACCAAGGTTGGGCCTGAGCTGCCATCCTCGTCCATCGACTACAAGCACTGGAAATACTCATCCACCATACCCTAGATGGATCAGTTCACGAGAAGCTAAAGTGATAGTCAGCCAGCAACCACACGGGTTTAGTAGGGGGTTGAGGGTGGAATGGCCATGGCAAACATGGATGGGACAAGGTTGTTCAACTGGGCCCTAAGCGCGGCAGCCGCCATGGCGATCGATTGGGGGAGAGGAGCAGGTGCTGGAGGGATCCGAAGCTGTTGTGGCTGCGGCGGTGTTGTCGATGAAGAGTGGAGGAGGCTTGGGGATGGAGACCCTTATATGCCCGGATGGATGAGGCTATCCGCGCGAAGACGTGTGGCTGGGAGTGCCCCCCATTAACAGTGTACTAGTGGCTCGGCCGGGAGCCATTAAGGAGCTAGATGTTGTTGACGCTGGATGCAGATACATGGGCGCTCTGTCAAGGCTCGTTGGATAGTTGCACCACTGGCCATTGACAGTCGGCATCTCTCTAAAAAATAAAAACCTCGAGATGTATGAATACCAACAAGAAGTTTAGTGGTGGCTGGCTGAGCTTGTCTTATGGATTGATCGAGGGGCATCCAGAAGGATGATGGAAACCAGCCGTTTAATCGTAGTTGGTTTAATAATTTGTCAGTTGCATTTAAATTTTTTTCGAAAAGGGGGACTCCCCGGCCTCTGCATCAGAACGATGCATACGGCCACATTTATTAGCAAGTAAAAAGGTTCAACAAGGTCTTTAAGTCCGCGAACCAAAAAGATCGGCTAGCTCACATAGAGCGTCAACGCCAAAACAGAAAACCTGATAAACCACAACCGGCTGGCAAAATAACAGATAGGTAAACTAATCGCCTATCCTATTACATGACCGTCATCCAAACCGGTTGAAGATATCCCGCGCTACCATCTTCCACCGGACAGATCCAGTAACCAAACGCTCCCTGGCCTCCGTCGGAGTGAGTAAGGACCACATACGGATCAACGCAGTAGCCCGGAATAAAACCTGCAAAAATGAATGGTTGGTGTTCTGTTAAATGCCAAATCATTTCTGCAATTCCAAATTGCCCATAACAACACACAAACTCCTACACGAATGTGTCTAGCTGTTTCTGGCTCTATCCCAGCAAGCCATGTCCCGAATAACGTGTTGACCGAATTCAGAGGAGTAACGTTAAAGGCAATTTGCACAGAGCGCCACAACCCTCGTGCCAACGGGCAGTCAAAGAAGAGGTGCTTGATAGTCTCTTCCCGATCACAGAAGCTACACCTAGTAGAGTCTGTCCAGTTTCGCTTAACTAGATTGTCCTTTGTTAAAATTACTTGTTTATGAACAAACCACATAAACACTTTGATTTTCAAAGGGACCTTGACGTCAGTTGCATTTAATAATCGATGCAATGCGTGTGTGTTTGAGGACAAGAGGACAAAGAAGAGACGGAACATAATTGTATATCCAACTCATGTTCGCTTTGCTCTACAACAAGCAAGTTCAGTTCAGTAATGGAATGAATTTGTTCCGGCTAATAATAGAATAAAAAACTCCACAATGCTCGTTCGCCAGAGCCAACGGCATTCCGTTCGATTGCTTCGCTTCGCCTCTCTCGTGTAAACGAAGGAGTAGTTCGTTGGATTGTTTTCTCGCGTCTAAGTCAGCCTTGTGGAGACGTCCTGGCTCAGCTGGGAACCATTAACAACTAAAGGTTGACGACGCCGGATGCAGCCAGATGAGCCACGGTTCAAGGCTCTGACCACTCGTTCGATGGGTCCTCCACTGGCCATTGACGACCGGCATCTCTAAAAACCTTGAGATGTATGTTCACGAAGAACAAGTTTAGTGACGGCTGGCTAAGATTGTGTATGGAAAATCATCAATGCTTAATTAATTATGAGTTTGAAGTGCATGCACATTAAGAAGAGGGAGTTGCCATCACATACTAGTTTATACATCAGTTGTTGTAGGAATATTTATAAGTCCAATGGTGGGAGCAAGTAGCCGCGACGTTACACATGTGTTAAAAATACTAATACTTGTATTATGGAAATATAATTTGGTTAATTTGTTAAAATTGTTCATCGCACATTTGAAAATTGTTCAATAAAGAAAGTTTGCTCAACTCTTAGAAAATGTTTGCACCATTCAGAAAAACAGTAAGTGACATTTAATTTTTTTTCCACGCATTTAAAGAAAATGTACGTGACTTTTTCGGAAAATGTTCGACATTACATTATTTTTTGTGTAATCCAAAACAAAATGTTTCGTACCATTAAAAACAGTGCACGTTCCACTTAAAAATATCGTTCACATGTTAAAAAGAAATGTCCAGAACTTATGTCTACAGAAAGTTCACATGTTTAAAAAGTGAAGTATCTACAGAAAGTTCATATGTTTTAAAAAAATGAAGTATCTACAGGAAGTGCTTCCACGGGAGACTTGTGCCTAGTAGTATTTAGGCCAAGAAAATCGTGTGCCCTTTTGATTTGCCACACATTAGATACTATGCACGCATCAACGATCGCATCATTTATCGGAACGAGCACGCGAAGGAAAGCTCCTCAGAAAGTTATCTGCTACTGATCCTAAGGAAGAAAGCTCAAGCGCTGGCTTGGATGTCAATTTGCGCCGTGACATGGCGACGACACGACAGCAACCGACCTCCTTGGGTGGCAACCTGATGAGTATCTTGTCAATGATGTCCTTGAGCAAGTCCTCGAGCAAGGTCATGCCTCTCCTGCACGGTATTGTAGTGCGCCATCGACTCAGTCGGTTAGAAAGACACACCAAGATTTACTCCAATAACAACTTGTATCAAGAAGAGAAGCAAGCAAATTGACAGAAAGCATAAGTTTTGCATTGATCAGCAATGTCAAGTAAATTTACATGGGTCTTGATTATAGATTGAAAATTTCAAATGATGACTGTGTGTAGGACGTGAAGAGAGTGGATGCAACCAACTCAAGACTTGGTGTTCGCTAGTGAAAACAGAACTGACGGGTAAACAGATTTATACACTGAACTGAAGCCAAATACACTAGTGAAGATAGAGTGACGGCTAAACTAAAGCCATATACAGTGCTAGCTCAACAAAAAATAGACTTGGAAACCGAGACCCTCGGAAGGTCCTGCGACGGTAGCGAGTTATGTGCACATCATGAGCATGTTCTGTCGCTTGTAATTAACTAGCTTGAGCGTTAGCTGAAGGTGGAGAGAGTAAATCAAGAGAACGCACCCTAGGAGAGGGAGATAGAGAGAGACAACAACGGCCAGTTCTGGCGGCGATAGTGCTCACCACCATTGGGGGAGAACGTGGTGGAGAAGGGGCTCGTCAGAGCAGCGGCTCGGTTGAGTGAGTGAGGCAACGCCAGGGTGGAGGGTCAAGCCGTGTCGGGGTCAAGCTCTTCCGCGACTAGGCTAGGAGGAGAGCTGGAGCTCGAGGCTATACAACAAAGTTCTAGTGTGTGGAGGGAGGTAAGCAAGCTCAATCCGGTATGCGGGAGGTAGGGCAGGAGCCGCATCGTCAAGGTGGATGGGCATGTCGAGACGGAAGCTGAGCTCACATGTAGGGAGCAAGTGGACGTGACATCACACATTTTTTTGTTTTTTTTATTTTAGAAAAATACTAAATACTTGTATTATGAAAATATATTTTGGTCAATTTTTTAAAAGTGCTCATTGCACATTTGAAAATTGTTCAATAAACAAAGTTTGCTCTACTCTTAGAAGTTGTTTGCACCATTCAAGGGTGGTGTGCCGCCCATGGCCATCGATAATGGTTAGCGACGGCTGGCGCCAGCGGTGCTCATGCAAGAATGCGGGTGTGGATTTCACACTTCGTCATGACATGGTGATGGCACGACAGCGGCCAACGTCCTTCGGCGGAATCCTGATGAGTATTTTTTTCAACGACCTCCTCGGGCAGGGCCGCGCCACTCCTTGCCGGCATCATAGTGCTCTGTCGAGTCCGCTCGGTTGGAAAGAAACGAGAAGATTCAGTCCAACAACGGCTTGAATCAAGAAGAGAGGCAAGTAAGGTGAAAGAAAGCATAAGTTTTACATTAATCAGTATTTTTAATGATGCTATAAATACAATTATTCAAACAGGAATATTTTCAAATGACGAGAGAGTTCTAAGTCTTCATTTTACTGTGTGATCTCGGCCATAGTTTCATCTTGGACTTCCCCACCCTTAGATTCGAGTGTGATCTTGGCCACTAATCTACGTCGATTGGTTGGTGTGTTGCTTTTCTCTCTTACTCTGTTGATCCATCATGTCGTCTATGAAATCTCTTCATGTCTTCACATTCCACTTCTAATTGCTGTAGTTGACCAGGCTAAAATGATGTCTCAGGTCTTGTGGAAGGTCCACACCGCACGTTGAATACAAGTACAAAAATTCGGAGAATGAAAGTAAACATTTCTTGGTGCTTCTGTTGGGCGATTTCCAACACGAGATGGTAACTAATATCTATTGTTAGATTTGGTACAACTCCATCATGTTTTGCTTCATATGCGTTTAGGAATTAGCTATTTTCCTAAGCATAAATGAAAAGTATGTTTACATGCATGGATCTTTATTATACATTGACAAGTGCAAGTGATGAAGGTGTGGACAAAGTGGATGCAACCAGATCTAGACTTGGTATTCACTAGTGAAAACGGAAGTGACTGCTAAACCAAATTATACACTGAACTAAAGCCAAATACTCTAGTGAAAACAGAGTGCCGACTAAACTAAAGCCACATACAATGCTAGCTTAACAGAAACTGGACTCAGAAGGCGAGACCCTCGGAGGGTCCTCGCGATGGCAGCGAGCTATGTTCGCATCATGAGCATGTTATTTCGCTTGTAATTGACTAGCTTGACCGCTACCTGAAGGTGGAGAGAGAAAATCAAAATGACACACCCGAGAAGAGAGAGACAACAATGGCCAGTCCGGGTTGCGACAGTGCTCACCTCCAATGGGGTAGAAGGTGGTGGAGAAGGCGCTTGCTTGAGGCAGAGCAACGGCTCAGTTGAGTGAGTGAGGCGATGCCTGGGCGGAGGGTCCAGTCGTGTCGGGGCCGTGCTCATCTGAGACTCATCTGAGACTAGGCTAGGAAGGGAGTTAGAGCTGGAGGCCATCGCACGAAGTTCCAGTGTATGGCGGCAGGTGAGCAAGCTGAATCCGGTATCCAGGAGGTAGGGCAAGAGCTGGGACAGTAAAGTGGATGAGCATGTCGAGACGGTAGACGAGCTCACCTAAAGGGAGCAAGTAGACGTGATGTCACACATGTGCTTTTTCCCATTTTATTTTGTTTATATTAAAAAAGTAAATACTTGTATTATAAGAATATAAATTGGTTAATTTTTGAAAAGTGTTGATTGCACCTTTAAAATTGGGTCAATAAACAAAGTTTTCTCCACTCTTAGAAAATGTTTGTACCGTTCAAAAAAACAGCGAGTAACATTTACTGTTTTCATGCATTTCAAGAAAATGTACGTGACATTTTTCGAAAATGTTTGACATTATAATTTTTTTGTGTAATCAAAACAAAATGTTTCGTACTATACAAAATGTTGAAAACTTGTATTTTGGGAAAATGTTCAAAACACGTATTTGGACAATTACTATTCAAGTATTGAAAATATTAAATATATATTCAAAATATATTTTAGATGTATAAAAAATACACAATGTTTATGAAAAATACTAGACACCAAAATATATATTTTCAAAATGTTAAACATGTTTAAAAATGTTTGTAATGTGCTTCAAAAGTGTACAATGTGCATAGAAAAAATAATAGAAAATAAAATAAGAAACCTCAGAAAAACAGAAGAAAAGACAAAGAAACTGAATAAAAAATGGTAAGGAAAGAGGAAAAAACGAAAACCAAGGAAAGACAGAAGAAAACCGATGCAAAATAGTGAAAAAGGTATAAACATAAAAGAACTACCACATAGCTATAATATTGGATCGGCCCAGTAGTGCCTCGCGCTAGGCGAGAATTATTAGCAAGGCAACACATTGATACCCCAAGGGAGCACATTGATTTTGAAAGGAGCCACATCTATCTTCTATTATATATCAAAGTATTTGTCAGGTTTCCCAAAAAAGATACATAGACTAAAAATTACCACAATAATTAGAAACATATGACCGTAAAATTAATAAACCAAATTCTTATAGCCATTAGATATGATTGTAAGTTAACAAACAAACAATTATAAATCAAATTTCCAGTTTAACATTTTGGTTTGAGCCTGACCACGCATAGTCTAGTGATCAATCAACATAGAACCATATTAGAACATGTATACGCTAACCAACATGTGGTTGGATGGTTAGGAAAATAGTGGTATTACCCAGCCCATCCCATGAGGGTTCAAGTCCTAGACTTGGCGCTGGTGCTCTCACTTTCCTTGGATGCGGTTGAGAACAACATACAGTTATAAATGGGTTCGACAAAGAAATGTTTTAGCATCATCACCTGCAGCTGCACCCCTTGAGCTGATGCACCAGGTCGTCGACCTTGTTGAAGTCCATGGGCTGGTTCCTGGGTATCGGAAAGCAGAGCAGACGAAATAAGTACCCAAGATGACATGACGAAAGCAGATGGAAAGAAGGGGGTCTTGGGGGCGGACAGCAGGCCGGCGATGTCGTTGAGGATCCTGTTGGTGTTGGCGATAAAGAGGTTGATGACCTCAGGGACCAAGCCTGGGCCTGAGCTGCCATCCTCATCCATCGACTGCAAGTACTGGAAATACTCATCCACCATACCCTAGATGGACCATTTCATGAGAAGCTAAAGGCATAGTCAGCCAGCAACCACACATGTTTAGTAGGGGGTTGACGGTGGAATGACCGTGGCGAGCATGCATGTGACAAGGGTCTTCAACTGGGCCCTGAGCACGGCAGCCGCCGTGGCGATTGATTGGGGGAAAGGAGCAGGTGCTGGAGGGATCCGAAGCTGTGGTGGCTCCGGTGATGTTAATGGGGGAAAGGAGGCTTGGGGACGGAGCCCCTTATATACCCGGACGGATGAGGCTGTCCGCGCGAAGACGTGTGGCTGGGAGTGCCCCCCATTAACAGTCTACTAGTGTTTTGGCCGGGAGCCATTAAGGAGCTAGACGTTGT
Organism: Triticum aestivum; assembly: GCF_018294505.1. Lineage (NCBI taxonomy): Eukaryota > Viridiplantae > Streptophyta > Magnoliopsida > Poales > Poaceae > Triticum > Triticum aestivum. The sequence goes on from NC_057812.1 coordinate 732,624,055, forward strand.
CGACGTCGGAGGCAGCTAGATGGGTGCTCGGTCAAGGATCGTCGGATGGTTGCTCCGCTGGCCATTGACAGTGGGCATCTCTCTTAAAAGTAAAAAACCTCGAGATGTATGAATACAAACAAGAAGTTTAGTGGTTGCTGGCTGAGATTGTCTTATGGATTGATCGAGGGCATCCAGAAGGATGATGGAAACCAGCCGTTTAATCTTAGTTGGTTTAATAATCCGTCGGTTACATTTAATAATCGATGCAACGCGCGCGTGTTTGAGGACAAGAGGACAAAGAAGAGACGGAACGTAATTGTATATCCAACTCATGTTTGCTTCGCTCTACAACAAGCGAGTTCAGTTCAGTAATGGATTGAATTTGTTCCAGCTAATAATAGAAGAAAAAACTCCACAATGCTCTTTCGCTAGAGCCAACGGCCTTCCATTCAATTGCTTCGCTTTGCTTCTCTCGCGTATACGAAGGAGTAGTTCGTTGGATTGTTTTCTGGCGCCTAAGTCAGACCTGTGGAGACGTCCTGGTTCAGCCGGGAACCATTAACAGCTAAAGGTTGACGATGCCGGATGCAGCCAGATGAGCCTCGGTTCAAGGCTCTGACCACTCGTTCGATGGGCCCTCCACTGGCCATTGACGGCCGGCATCTCTAAAAACCTGGAGATGTATGTTCACGAAGAACAAGTTTAGTGACGGCTGGCTAAGATTGTGTATGGAAAATCATCAATGATTAATTAATTGTGAGTTTGTAGCGCATGCACATTAAGAAGAGGGAGTTGCCATCACGTACTAGTTTATACATGAGTTCTTGCAGGAATATTTATAAGTCCAATGGTGGGAGCAAGTAGACCCGACGTTACACATGTGTTAAAAATACTAATACTTTGAATATGGAAATATAATTTGGTTAATTTGTTAAAAGTGTTCATCGCACATTTGAAAATTGTTCAATAAACAAAGTTTGCTCAACTGTTAGAAAATGTTTGCACCATTCAAAAAACAGTAAGTGACATTTTTTTCACGCATTTCAAGAAAATGTATGTGACTTTTTCGGAAAATGTTCGACATTACATTATTTTTTGTGTAATCCAATTTTTTTCGTACCATTTAAAACAGTGCACGTTCCACATAAAATAGTTCACATGTTAAAAAAATGTCCAGAACTTACGTCTACAGAAAGTTCACATGTTTAAAAAATGATGTATCTACAGAAAGTTCATATGTTTTAAAAAATGAAGTATCTAGAGAAAGTTCTTCCACGGGGACTTGTGTCCTAGTAGGATTCATGCCAAGAAAATCGTGTGCCCCTTTATTTGCCGCACATTAGATACTATGTGTTTGCACACGAACACGTCACCGTGTACTCTTGACGCCGGGGGTGATGCACCGCAGTTCACGTCGAAGGAGGCCCGTCCGAAAGCGCGGTACGCAGGCAATCCGGCGGGTGGTTTTGAGGATCCGAAACCCCACACGCCCGAGAGGGACCCCGTCAGGGCGTACGACGGCTATGGGCTGTCCTAGGTCGACCTGATCGCCCCTAGGGCCTTGAGGTTCGCCGCCCTGCAACAAGAAGAACATACGAAGAACGAGGAAGAAGAAGAACCAGGGTTAAGGAGAAAAATAAAATGATAAAAAGTGGTAGATGATTTGTTCGATTGTGTGTGTTCAATCGGCCGTCACCCCTTTGGTATATAAGAGGTGGTTGGACTTCCCGTGCAAGGAAAAAGGATTGGATTCACGTCCAAAACCCTAGTCAAATTTGGATTGGTTCTGTCGGAACATTCGAAAACTGTTCGGTTTAAACTGGCTGCACCTTGTGGGTCTTTTTTGTAGTTGTAAATGATCTCGGATGGAAACGTGTCCAAAAGCAATCTTGACCGTTTCGACGAGATGAACAACTTTCATGTTGAACGTTTTCTGATCAGAGGTCAGCCTGAGGGTCAAACCACTCGCGTAAAACAGACTATTATTCGCGCTACTCATCAGACATGGTGTCTGGTGGGGCACACCATTTTTTGCCTCGTGACAGAGCTGCATTCCGATGGCTCAAACTTTTGTATACGAGCTCGGGTTGGAACAATTTTTATTTCAAAATTGATTATTTCAACGAGACAAAGACAAACCGTGTGTATTATTTTTCCATACGAGGCCGCCTTGGGAGGTAATCAGCCAAATAGTGTTCTGAATACAAAATCTGACTACTTCAAACACAACTTTGACCTTAGAGATGAGATCGGATGGCTATGGCCCAAAAATCAAAGTTTCTCCTTTTGACGATACAGAACTTTATGGCTTTGAGCACCTTTTCATTTGAAGCCATCTTAATTGTGTTTTTGACTATGCCAAAATCTGGTGTCAACACATGCCCCCTGTTTTTGGGCAAAACTTGCATGCCGAAAAATATTTGTAATGTATTTGTTCTAAGGACGATGTCAACACTCTGCTACCTCTTGAGCTTGCGTTGGTTTTCCCCGAAGATAATCAATAAATAAATCATGCTCCGACTTCATCACATAACGGTTCACCATACGTGCATGCTACGGGAATCACAAACTTTAACACAAGTATTCTTTAAATTCACAACTACTCAACTAGCATGACTTTAATATTATCACCTCCATATCTCAAAACAATTATCATGTTTCAATCTTTTCTTAGTATTCAACACACTCAAAAGAAAGTTTCACAGATCTTGAATACCAAGCATATTATTATTAAGCAAATTACCATGCTATTAAGACTCTCAAAATAATTTAAGTGAAGCATGAGAGATCAATAGTTTCTTTAAAACAAATCCACCACCGTGCTCTAAAAGATCTAAGTGAAGCACATAGAGCAAAATTATAACGCTCAAAAGATATAAGTGAAGCACATAGGGCAAAACTACTAAGCTCAAAAGATGTAAGTGAAGCACATAGAGCAAAACTACTTAGCTCAAAAGATATAAGTGAAGCACATAGAGTATTCTATCAAATTTTAATTCATGTATGGCTCTCTCAAAAGGTGTGTACAACAAGGATGATTGTGGCATACTAAAACACAAAGACAAAAATAATACAAGACGCTCCAAGCAAAACACATATCATGTTGGTGAATAAAATATAGCTCCAAGTAAATTATCGATGGAAGTGGACGAAAGAGGGGATGCCTTCCGGGGCATCCCCAAACTTTGACTTTTTGGTGTCCTTGGATTATCTTGGGGGTTCCATGGGCATCCCCAAGCTTAGGCTCTTGCCACTCCTTGTTCCATAATCCATCAAAAGAATTCACCCAAAACTGGAAAACTTCAGAACACAAAACTTAAAGTAGAAAACTCGTGAGCTCTGTTAGCTAAAACAAAAGACCACTTCAAGGTACTCTAATGAACTCATTATTTATTTATATTGGTGTTAAACCTACTGTATTCCAACTTCTCTATGGATTATAAACTATTTTACTAACCATAGATTCATCAAAATAAGCAAACAACACACGAAAAACAGAATCTGTCAAAAACAGAACAGTCTGTAGTAATCTGTAGCTAGCGCAAGATCTGGAACCCCAAAAATTCTAAAATAAATTTCTGGACGTGAGGAATTTATCTATTAATCATCTGCAAAAAGAATTAACTAAATAGCGCTCTTCAAATAAATATGACAGAAGTTCTCGTGAGCGCTAAAGTTTCTGTTTTTTACAGCAAGTTCAACAAGACTTTCCCCAAGTCCTGCCAACGGTTCTACTTGGCACAAACACTAATTTAACACAAAAAACACAACCTAAACAGAGGATAAATAATTTATTTATTACTAAGCAGGAGCAAAAAGCAAGGAATAAAAATAAAATTGGGTTGCCTCGCAACAAGCGCTATCGTTTAACGCCCCTAGCTAGGCATAAAAGCGAGGATAGAACTAGGTATTGCCATTCTTGGTTTTAGAGAGAAAGAGAGCAAACTTGTTATCTATGGAATTAATCTTTCTATTTTGACAAAGTACATGTCCATTAATGGTAGAAGAAAGATTAAGAATGTGAAATTGGCATCTAGGCTAGCTTTTATCTCTTTAATAGATTCGTTTTGGTAAGAAAGCAAGAGAGATGTGATTTCACCTTTCTCATTAATGGGGTGCCCAAATATAGTTTTCATCCTCTCATAGGTATCTATGGGGTCCCCTTCAAGGAAACCCCCTTCGAAAATAGAATCTAAAACTTGTTTGAACGAAGCGGGTGGCCCAACATAAAAGCTTTTAAGTAAACCTCAATTTGATATTGGGGTACATAGCTAGCCCGGATCCTTAACAGCCTATCCCAAACATCTTTCAAAGATTCATCAAGTAAGTAACGAAAAATTCCAGAATCATCTTCATCAAAATTACAAAGGTTCTCATTGATAACACCGGCAAGTTGTTCTATAGCATTCCGATTTATGAGTTTAGATAAGATAGCAAGATTGTCTAAAGCACTAGAACTTGGGAGAGAACCCCCAACTCTTTTTGGTTCTGACATGGCGAGGGAAAAGAGGCAAATAGAGAGGGAGGATAGAGAGAGAGAGGGCGAATAAAACAGCAAGGGTGAAGTGGGGGAGAGGAAAACGAGAGGCAAATGGCAAATAATGTAATGCGAGAGATAGAGATTGTGATGGGTACTTGGTATGTTGACGTTTGCATAGACTCCCCGGCAACGGCGCCAGAAATCCTTCTTGCTACCTCTTGAGCTTGCGTTGGTTTTCCCCGAAGAGGAAGGGATGATGCAGCAAAGTAGCGTAACTATTTCCCTCAGTTTTTGAGAACCAAGGTATCAATCCAGTAGGAGGCCACGCTCAAGTCCCTCGTACCTGCACAAAACATTAGCTACTCGCAACCAATGCGATTAGGGGTTGTCAATCCCTTCACGGTCGCTTGCTGCAGCTCCACCTCATACCTTTACCTTACCCATAAGCTTAAATAGTCTTGATCGCGAGGGTGCGAGATTGCTGAGTCCCCGTGGTTCACAGATACTTCCAAACCAGCTTGCAGGTGCCGATGAGTCCGTGCAGATGACGCAACCAAGCTCAGGAGGAGCTCGATGAAGATCTTGTCCTTTGTGTTGTTTCGTTCTAGTTGATCAGTAGTGGAGCCCAGTTGGGGTCGATCGGGGACCTTGTCGCTTTTGGGGTTTTTCTTTTATTTTGGTTCCGTAGTCGGACATTGATTGTATCTGGTTGATGTAATGCTTTATTCTTGTAATTGTGTGAAGTGGCGATTGTAATCCAACTATGTATCTTTTTCCCTTATGTATTACATGGGTTGTGTGAAGATTACCTCACTTGCGACATTGCTTTCAATGCGGTTATGCCTCTAAGTCGTACTTCGACACGTGGGAGATATAGCCGCATCGAGGGCGTTACAAGTTGGTAATCAGAGCCTTCCCCGACCTTAGGAGCCCCCATTGCTTGATCGAATTAGCGGACGTTGTTGAGTCTAGAAATATGTTTTGAGTCTTTTAGGAATTATATATCGGAGAGTTTAGAAATTCTTTTTACTCCCTAGTCCCTTCATCGCTCTGGTAAGGCATCCTGACGTAGAGTTTTGACTCTTCTTTTCTCAAATTTCACTAAAATATATTTTTAGGATCACGCGGGTATCTTGGAATCGTTCCGATGGTTTTGTGACGAGAACATTGTTCTTGGTGCCTCCTGACCTTTAGGGGTTGTGGCAGTCTCCCGGGGAGTTGAGCTCCGAGGTGTTGTCGTCACAATTTTATCGTTGCAGTTCTGGAATACCTGAGTTTAGTTCGTCGACATCGAAAATCTCTTTTATGCAGTTGTTGGTGAGATAACCTCGACGCCACCCAGTACTAGGGCGGGAGTTCGTGAGCATTGCCATAACTCGTATAACGGATGCTTTTCGAAGGTTGGGGTAGATGATTTTCGAAGGTTTCTTGGTTATGTGTTGAAGGATGGACACAGCTGGATGTACGATTTGCTAGTTTTGGGTGAGATATTATGCTTCCCATGTATTCCCAACACCTGATTGCAAAACCGGAAAATTTCGGGAGTTTATAAGTGGGAATTCAAGTAGCTCTTAGGATATCTTTTCCGGCAGATGTATGATACGAAATTGGGGTTCGACGTCTAGTGGTCCGCCTATTCACGGTCGGTTTTACAGTGGTCTCGTTGTGTCTTAAAGAGTCCTTGGCTATGCCGACTCGGGGACGCTTCGTATGTCATGTGCACTGCCTTGTACATGATGGTGCTGTACGATCGAGCCCGTGTAGGCCCCACCACGAAAATTTCGGACGAAATCTCTATCATATGTTTGTTCCGGCTTATTCTGCAAGCCAATCCTTTGTTTTGTTTTTGAGTTGTGGCATTCGAGTTGCTTCAATGTCAAATGTCGATTCCATACCTTGCCGAAGCGGTGTTCCCATACTCCGATGTGAATACAAATCCTTCTTGATCATCGAGATTGTGCTGTCAATCCTTTTTCAACCGGCGTGTTTCTCTTTAAGTGGATCCGATCATTTCAACATCCTCATGATTCAATCTCAGTTTTTTTTCGTCAATGGTGTTTGCTTCATCTGTTCCATGTTGTCTTTGTTTTTCCCACCCACCCACCCTCTTTTCTTCAAAGACTCAGATTTCTTAATCAAGTATCCTTTTATTCATATGAAGTCTCTCCATTATTTTTCTCCGTCAATGTTCTTATCTGGTGTTTCTCATGAAGATTCTAACGGAGCTTCAAGTTCCTCATTCCTCATTCCTTTTCTTCTCCGGTGGTTTTAAGTCAAGTTTTGTTGATCATACCTTTTTCCTCGTTTCAATGCTTTCTCATTCCGGTGCACCTCATTATCATTCCACTTGTCGCTATTTATTATTATGGAGTGTTGAAGATATCTCAAAGATTCGTGTTTCCACTCTACATTCGTTCAACCTCTTTCGAGGATGTTCCCTCATTCAAGTCATTTAATTTAACCGGTGCTTTCTCTCTTTTGAATCATTCTACGATGTTTCTTTTGAGTGGGCCCTAACCCACAGGTCTTTTTCCAGGATCTTACCCGACTCTTCTATTTTTCCGGAGCCACCATCAAATTCTTTTCGAAGTTTGACGTAAGAATGAATTGTCATCAGTCAAATGTCTTTCTCCAAGATCTTTCATTTCTTTTCATCGGTGGATCAACCTTTCCATTCTTAATTCCGGAGTATCCCAGCAATTCATGGTGGTGTTTCTCGTCGTAATTCTCAGATTTTGAAGACCGAAGAAGAATTTTCTCCATATCTTGCTCCACTCTCTTCAAGATTTGTGATTCTAGCTTGTTGCCATCCTCTCATAATTATTTTTCGATTGTGAGAATTCTTTTCACCCACCCGGAGCATTTCATGAGTTGTTTTCCATTTCTTTTCCCCGAAGCCCATCATTTAAGAAGACTTATTCATACTCAGCTTTCAGCTATCATTCTCCAATTTTACCGGTGCTTCGTTCAAGTGATCTTTAATCGGCTCATGATCTCTTCGTTCTCATGTATCTAAACCCTCTCAAGCATCTTTGTTCATTTTATAATTCTTCCCGGTGTTTCTCTATCTTTTCTTCGTTCATTTCCAATTAATTCGATGGTTCATTTAAGATCTTTTCCTTGGTTATCGCATCAATTCATTCGTTCTTCCAAACCCTTCCGGTGGTTCGTTCAATACCTTTCCAAGTTGGCGCGATATCTATCTTAATCTTTCTACGAGGATAAGTAGTATGTCAAATCCATTGCTTGTCATCAATTTGAATTGGTGAAGGATAAGCATAATGCAATTCTTATTATTGTTTCATCCAGGTGATTTAATTCCTTATTCCAGAGGTTCATCAAAATTCTTGATTTCAGTTGTTTCATCTTTTCTTTTCCAGATTTCCAAGTTTTTCTGCATTATATCGTCGCGAAGCTCCATCTAAATCATTGCAAGGCTTCAACCTTATTCTTTTCATCCTTCATTTCGTTTGATCATTCTTTTGTTACCGGAGTTCTTCATGAAGGTTCTACATGATGGTTCATCAAGGATTTTATCCCTTCTCGAAGTTTTCATCGAGATTCTTTTCTAAGGAGATCAAGTATTCTTCATCTTGCAATCTACAGTGCAATTCTTTCTTCCGTATCAATAGAGGTGGTATTATGTCATTCTTGATAATTTGAGTTCATGTTCCATGATTCACATGTTGTTAAGAATGAGATATTTTAAATCCATCAATCTTGCCATTGGAGTTATCTTGGGTTATATTTCAACTAAAACTTTCCCTAAGGATTGTGGCTATTTATGGTGCTTATGAATGATCCAATTTCTTTATTTTTCCTTTTCGGTGCGCTATACTTTCTTGTCAATTTGCTCATATCAATCCAATTCTTTTCCCGTGAGTGGCAGGTTGTCACCTCATAATTTGAGATGTATTCCATAAAACCATATCAAGCTTATTTTTTTTCATTGTTGATAATACAACAACTCCATTCCAGCATTTGTTGTAAGCATGCTCTCTCAAGATCTTGTTCCTCTCCGTCCATCCCATTCCGTTCTTTCATTTCTTCCGGAGGCTTTGTGATGTTACTCTTTTCAATCATCATCTCGAATTGTGAAGATCATGATCTTTTCATGCTTATCCTTTTAACCGGAGTAGTTTCAATATATATCTTGCCCTTCAACCTCAGGGTTTTCGCAATGTTGTTTGTCCCTCTTTTCTAACGGAGTGTTTTCGACTTTGTTCACCTTCCTTGTATTTTTTTTCTCGAATTTGTTCAACCTGGCAAGGTTCTTTGGTTTCACTCGTTTGTCAAAGGAGCAACTTAGTCTTACCTCTTCTCTTTCTCTTCCGTTGTCCCTCCGGTGCCATTCTAGATCTCGGGACGAGATCCTCTCATAGTGGTGGAGTGTTGTAACGCCCCGAGACCGATGTGCCAGGTGTCCTCGAGTTATTTGCTGTTGTTGCCTTGTCATTGCTTGTGTGTCATGCTTTGCATATCATATCATCATGTGCATTGTCATATTCATGCATGTTGTATTGTTGCATGCTCGATGTGTGGTTCTTGCACCATCACTCCTCCTTCCTTTCCTTTCTTCCATTTCTGCAAGTGCCATTTTCCCTTCTCTTTTGATGTTCATCTTTTCCCCAATATTCTAACACCATGTACCTAGCCTCTCTGTCAAATTTCATCTCTATTGGAATTGTTTTGGTTAGGGTTTAAAATGGTTCAAGTTTGAATTTAATTCAAACTTGAATTATTTTTACTTCCTTTAAAAATCTCCAAACCAATTTTGTTAAATAGAGCACATTTTCAGGATCATGAGAATATTTTTTATATTTCTCTAGCTCCTCTCCTTTTCCCCTGCTCTTTCCTTTTTGTATTTCTGTCTAAAGAAATGGAAAAGAAAAGAAAGAGGCAGAAGCAGTACCACCAGGCCAGCCCAGCCTGCCAACCACCTCCCACTCTGGTAATTCCACCTCCACGTAGCATATTTTTTACCCTGGGCCCGCCTGTCAACCTCTCTCCCCTCACCTTTTTCTTCCTCCTCTCGATTGCTCTCCTTCTCACAGTAAAAGAGGGAGGCAGCAGAGCACGCACAAGGCCACCGTGGCCACCACGGTGCCCACGCTTCCCCTATAAAGCCAGCGCTTCGCCCCTAGGGTTTCCCTTCTTTCCCTCTCCTCCCTCCGCCGCCGCCGCAGGTGAGCCACCCAACATAGCCGTCACCTCTTCCACCAGAGAGCTCCCGGAGCAGTTCCATGGCTCCGCCGCGGCCATAGCCCTCCTCCGCCATTGTCTTCGCTCCTGGTCGGCTCGCCTACGTCGTCTTCTTCGTCTTCAATCAAGGCCAGGAGCTGGAAGGACCCAAGGCCGACGCGATCGACTCCCTCCAGGCCTCCACGACGTCATCTTCCTCCGCTTCATCTTCTTCATGGTCCAGAGTAGCGCCAAGTTCAGCCAGCCCCGTCATCCCTCCGTCCATCTCTCACTGAGCCGAGCACCCGAGCGTGTTCGTGGTGAGCATGCGCACCTTCCCAGGCATTGTTTCCCCTCGATTGCATCCTGTTACGCGTGTTCCATGTGATTCCCGAGCTCGACTCCGTCGGACCTCGTCACCGGCGAGGAGTTCGGCCTCTTTCCGTCTCGAGCCTGACGTAGTAGGTTCCGCTTGTCGCGTAGGGCTCATCCAGCTTAGATTCGCGCCACTTCGACATGTGTTTCTTCGAGTTCAAGTATGGCCTCACCGCCTCTGTTTCCTCAACACCGGCGACGCCTCCATCGTCACTTGGTGCTGTGCGAGACATGCGCGAGTTCGGGTCCCCGTTGCGGTTCATTTGCGCACCTCAGCCGTAGCTTTTGGTCGCCGGAGTTTCCTCCAACGAGCTCCTTCGCCGTCCCGCTCGCATGCGCCGGAGGCTCCCTTGTTTTCTCTGCTCCTCGCTTGCGCACACGCCCACGCGCATCTTCTCTGAACCAGCCGGCAACCATGGCCGTAGCCATGTCCAGCTAGTCCAGCCTCACGCGAGCCCCTGCATGCATCACAACCACACCAAGATCCGCACCCCCGCCGCCGCTCTCTAGCCTCAACCGTCGCTGCTTTTCTCGCCATCGTCGCCGGTGATCTCCGTGCCAGGAGACCCGGGTTCGAACCCCATCAGGGACATTTAGCCCCCCCCAATTTTTGCCTCATTTAAGATCTGTGATTTTAGCATTTTCCAGTGCATACATATTTACAGGAAATGCCACTTCTTTAAGATGCTAATAAACAAATATCCATGGATCTAAATAAAACATTTCATATATGTAAAATGCCTAGAATTTTGTCTAGTTTCATAATATGCAACTTTTATCCATGTTTAAAATGTTGTTTGTGTTTATTTTGCATAATGCCATGTTAAAATGATTTATTTCATAACTAAATAACCGTAGCTCCTAACTTAACAAAATTTATATGTAAATGGGGTAGAAAAATGCCTAGTTTAACATAGTGGCCTTACTTTGTATGTTTAACAACTCTAAAATTATGTTTAGGGAAGAACGGTACAAAACCTAATATATGCACATGAGGAGTTTTCGGACTTGTTGTTTGTTGTTTTGGCCTCATTTAAACTTGACTAGATAGTTAGTTTTCATATGCTTCATCTCTTGCCATGTTTAACATCATTTAATATTGTTGAGTACATAAACGGGAGAGAACTAAATAAGTCATATGTTGTTCCGTCAATATGCAACTCGTTGCATATTGAGCTCCACTTAATTTGTAGGATTGTTTGTGCACTTTGCCATGCCATGCATATTTAAACCGGACATGCATCATACTTGATTGTGCATCATGCCATGTTCATATGTTGGTTGTTTACTATGTTGTTTGCTTCTTTTCGGGTTGCTCCTCGCGTTAGCTTCGGTTTCGTTCTGGAGTGGTGAGTTTTGGTTCGACTACGTCCGCTTTGTCTTCTTCATGGACTCGTTCTTCTTCCTTGCGAGATCTCAGGCAAGATGACCATACCCTCGAAATCACTTCTATCTTTGCTTGCTAGTTGCTCACTCTTTTGCTATGCCTATGTTGCGATACCTACCACTTGCTTATCATGCCTTCCATATTGTTGAACCAAGCCTCTAACCCACCTTGTCCTAGCAAACCGTTGTTTGGCTATGTTACCGCTTTGCTTAGCCCCTCTTATAGCGTTGTTAGTTGCAGGTGAAGATTGAAGTTTGTTCCTTGTTGGAACATGGAGATCGTTCCTTGTTGGAACATGTTTACTTGTTGGGATATAACAATATCTCTTATTTAATTAATGCATCTATATACTTGGTAAAGGGTGGAAGGCTCGGCCTTATGCCTGGTGTTTTGTTCCACTCTTGCCGCCCTAGTTTCCGTCATATCGGTGTTATGTTCCCGGATTTTGCGTTCCTTACGCGGTTGGGTTATAATGGGAACCCCTTGACAGTTCGCATTGAGTAAAACTCTTCCAACAATGCCCAACATTGGTTTTACCATTCGCCACCTAGCCTTTTCTTTCCCTTGGGTTCTGCAGACTCAAGGGTCATCATTATTTTAACCCTCCCGGACAGTGCTCCTCTGAGTGTTGGTCCAACCTGTCAGCTGCCGGTGGCCACCAGGGGCAACTCTGGGCTGGCCTACCCGTACTTAAGACAATCTGAGTGTGCCCTGAGAAAGAGATATGTGCAGCTCCTATCGGGATTTGTCGGCACATTCGGACGGTGTTGCTGGTTTAGTTTTACCTTATCGAAATGTCTTGTAACCGGGATTCCGAGTCTGATCGGGTCTTCCCGCTAGAAGGAATATCTTTCGTTGACCGTGAGAGCTTGTCATGGGCTAAGTTAGGACACCCCTGCAGGGATTTGAACTTTCGAAAGCCGTGCCCGCGGTTATGGGCAGATGGGAATTTGTTAACGTCCGGTTGTAGAAAACCTGAAGTTGACCTTAATTAAAATACATTGACCGCGTGTGTTACCGTGATGGTCTCTTCTCGGCAGGATCCGGGAAGTGAACACGGTGTTGGAGTTATGCTTGATGTAGGTTGTTTTAGGATCACTTCTTGATCATACTTTTATCGACCGTGCTTTGCCTTCTCTTCTCGCTCTCATTTGCGTATGTTAGCCACCATATATGCTAGTCGCTTGCTGCAGCTCCACCTCATACCTTTACCTTACCCATAAGCTTAAATAGTCTTGATCGCGAGGGTGCGAGATTGCTGAGTCCCCGTTGTTCACAGATACTTCCAAACCAGCTTGCAGGTGCCGATGAGTCCATGCAGATGACGCAACCAAGCTCAGGAGGAGCTCGATGAAGATCTTGTCCTTTGTGTTGTTTCGTTCTAGTTGATCAGTAGTGGAGCCCAGTTGGGGTCGATCGGGGACCTTGTCGCTTTTGGGGTTTTTCTTTTATTTTGGTTCCGTAGTCGAACATTGATTGTATCTGGTTGATGTAATGCTTTATTCATGTAATTGTGTGAAGTGGCGATTGTAAGCCAACTATGTATCTTTTTCCCTTATGTATTACATGGGTTGTGTGAAGATTACCTCACTTGCGACATTGCTTTCAATGCGGTTATGCCTCTAAGTCGTGCTTCGACACGTGGGAGATATAGCCGCATCGAGGACGTTACATACAGTGCATGTTTGTCTGAAGCAACAGGAGCAAAGTAAAAAAGGTTACTTACATTTTACTACTCAGTGGGATCTTGTGTGAGTGATGCATGTACTTCATTTCACAAAAATGCCTTTCAGGAAAGAGATGCAGGAGAGGCCACATAGCGCTTTACATAAATAATCCGAGGCCTTCAAAAAATTACTGCATGATGGGGAGTCGGGCCTTTGCTGCTCGCTGTTTGCCTTGTCTCATCGAATTGACCGGCTTAACTTCCTGCTAGCCTACACATATGCCTGTACCTGTTGTCCGTGAACTCCTTTCAGACCTACTCTGCCTGCTACTCCCTAGACATTTCTCTGAAACGAAAAAGAAGCCGCCCAGCTTGTCTGAGTAAATGACCTGCTTAATCAAACTGACACCGCCAAAAGCCTGCTGCTGGCTAGCCCAGAGCACGAATCTTATATTGGGCGAACGGGCCAGATAAGAGGGAGTCGGGACTCCCGGGTGCTGTCGCACCTTTTCGGAGGGTGAAATCATACTTCATCAGCGGAGTTATGCGGAGAAAATCCTAGAGGTAGCCGGCATGGAAGAGTGCAACAGTAGCAGCACTCCAATGGAGTGTCGTTTGAAGCTCAGGAAGGAGGATGAAGGCGAGCTGTTTGATCCCAAGCTGTACCGCAGTGTGATAGGCAGTCTTCGCTATCTTGTCAACACAAGACCTGACATCGCACATGCCGTGGGAATTGTAAGCAGATTCATGGAGACCCCGAGCACTCATCATTGGGCAGCCGTGAAACAGATTCTCAGGTATATTCGAGGGACGCTGAGCTACCGTTGTCGTTATCAGGCCAGGCATGACGAGGTGAAGCTTGTTGGCTATACAGATAGTGACCATGCCGGTGACATTGAGGACCGGAAGAGCACCTCCGGCAATGTATTTTCTCTTGGCAACAATCTTGTCACTTGGAGCTCGCAGAAGCAGAAGATAGTGACTCTCTCTTCTTGTGAGGCTGAATACGTTGCTGCGGCAGTGGCGGCGTGCCAAGGTGTGTGGCTCTCTCGTCTGATCAGTGAGATGCTCGGGAGGCCGCAGGCCAAGTTCAAGCTGTTCGTGGACAATCAAGCTGCCATTGCTCTTAGTAAAAATCCAGTCCATCATGACCGTAGCAAGCATATTGACATCAAGTATCATTACATACGTGACTGTGTGGAGAAGGGTCAGGTGGAAGTGGATCACATCCGTACCAGGGAGCAGATTGCAGATGCACTGACGAAGGCGCTGGGCCATGTTGTCTTTGTCGAGATGCGTCAGAAGCTTGGAATGTCCGAGGTTGGTACTAAGGAGCAGATCTTAAGGGGGTGAAATGTAGGACCTAATTAAGCTCAGCTCCCTTGCATACCTGTTTCAGCATAGAATAAGTGCGTGCATGCGTGTCCGATGGGACAGCTCCATGCACATGCACGTAACTAGGTAGCGAGACGTGATGTTGCACGATCTCCAGTTTCCGTTTTCTGTTTTGATGTAAACTCCCGATCGGTATGGCACTAGTGACGCAGTCGTGGGATGGCGCGACGGACGTGGATCTAGAGCAGCTGATCGGGAGGTAGTTAGCCTTGTAATCGCTAATGAAAAGATAGAAGGAATACCAGAAAACGCTGTCGAGTTCGACGGCACAAAATATACCAGTGTCTTCTTCCTCGCGTGTGTTCATCTCTCTCTCGCTAGTTTTCTCCTCTCGATCGATTCGGCAACGACAACCATATCACTTGTGGAAATGATGCAGTCACTGCCAACAATACAGTTCTGTCCTCATATCCCTAAAAATATGAAAAACAAACAAATCAAAATTTATGTATAAAAGCACACTCAAATAAGCAAATCTGAGGCAATATGCACCATGGCTTGATCGGAGTGCAAGCCAACAAGAGGAGAAGAGAAAGGCTAGAACCTGCAAGCTCAAGAAGCAGAGCATGTTGTTGAGGCAAGGAATGAGAGAAATCTGAATCGCCGGGTCGTGTCGCCTCGGAAGGTGATGACCACAGGCATACCCTCTTCCACCCCCGCGCCTTCGCCCTCTTCCACTGCCTCCCCCCGTGTCGCCGCCCTCTTCCTCGGGAAGCTCTCGTGGCTTCCAGGTCCAGCTGTTCGATCCTAAAGCAACAGAGTAAATATCGACTATACTTAATTACCATTATAGAGATTCTCTCCTACAAATTCATATGAAACATAGTGTGCATAGAAGCAACACGTACAGGTCAACTCCATATATTTGAATGAACACATGCAAAGTATTCCACGGCCTTCTATATGAAATTTAGACCATTTTTGCTGCCAAGGTTATAGAGCATTACTTGTCCTGTTTCTGGCACAAAACAATCTATGACTTCAAAAAAAAGAAACAAACTGAATTCTTGCAGCTGAACACCGCGAAATAAAATGTAGTAATGCCTTGTCTCATTCACTGAGTACTATAGTTGAACAAATTACATGTGAACCTCACAGAAATAACAATGCACTGTAAAGGACATGAGAAACTTGAGGCTATGGTACAGGTTAGCAAGTAATCCTATGCATAACTGAGGGAATTACAGAAAAACAGATTCAGAAAAAATGAAGTGAATGTGCAAACCTCATTCAGGTTGCTCTCCTCGCCGAGTTGCTTCAAATTAGGAGGAACAGCTCGGCAAGATTATGGAGGAAGAGGTTTCCAATCCTCATGCTCCTGTAGCCCACGTCCTCATCGATGATACGAAGAGGAGAGACGAGCTGCTCTTTCCGCCGACGTCATCTCTCTCTACTCAGTGCCACCGCTGCCTTCGCCGCCATCTCTCTTTTCCCAGCGCTGCCATCCCCATCTCTCTCTGCCCAACATCGCGGGTTGGAAAACTGAAAGAAACGATTCACAAAAGGGAAAATTTTGTTTTTGCCACTCTAGATTTTGCCAATTTTCCTTATGCCACTCTAGGTTTTGACATTTCACTTTTGCCACTCTTAGTTCTTGACAATTATCTGAATTGCCATTCCGGTGGCAAAAGCAAAAATTTTGGAGTGGCAATTGTGATACATTTCAAAAGCTAAGAGTGGCAAAAATGAAATAAAATTATTCTGCTTTTGCCACGAAATGGCAATTGTGATAATTGTCAAAAACTAAGAGTGGCAAAAGTGAAATGTCAAAATCTAGAGTGGCATAAGGAAAATTGGCAAAATCTAGAGTGGCAAAAACAAAATTTTCCCTTCACAAAATGTACAAACTTTATTCTACACACTGCTGCAAGCTATGAAAAACAGAATATCCTCAGGTGCAGGTTGTTCAAAACAACTTCAATTGGTTGCACCTTAGTCATATCAAAGCTTATTTGAAAGAATAACATCAAAGAGTCCTCTTACCAAGTGCCCATGCAATGGGAAGCACATAGAAAAACCATTGATGCTCCTTTCCGTAGAAGAAATAAGTGAATGGACAATCTTCTCATCTCTATATATTCTCTCGTACAATCCAGCTTGCAAAACAGGTGCAAGGAACAGACTGTTGCGTAATAATATTAGCAAACTTTAACCATGAACAGTTTTCCTTCGCATAACCATAAGCAATGGATCTTCATAACCCACATGATAAAATCCAACAAATCATTGATTCCCTTCCCCGTACCTGGTGAAAAATAAATAAAGACATAAACCTGTAGCATCAAGTGAAGCAGCATTTGTGACTGTTACAACAGAACAGATATGTACATGATCAAATAACAAAAAGACATTTTGATACTTCTCAACCGATACCCCTATATTCTCATAAAGTAGGTGATACATACAAGATATGTCTAATACCTTCAATGGTAGGGAATTGGATAATTAAAAAGAATAACTCCAGTCATCTTTACTTGTAGTGACAACCATATTTTAACAATTTGTCCCAGGAAACAGTTTGAGCTTTTAAACTGGCAGTCAACTTACTATCAACGGGAAACACCACGCTGCACTATATTTTTGTAAATAGTTTACAGAAGATCTGACAACTCTGAAATCCTGAGCAGTATCTATGCATGTTTTAGCATGGTAATAAGCACAAATTGTTACCAGATGTAAATATAGCATACCAATACATATAGTTGAACAATCACTATATCATAGGACCCTCTCATCTTTCCTCTCCCTTTCTCCATCGTGGGCGGGGGCGGCGGCGGCGGCGCAAGAGGAATGAGGGTAGGGTCACGGGGTGGGCTAGGTCTCTCTGTCTCGCTGCCCGCTCGCCTTCACCTACCCTCTTGAACTGGCCGCCGTCATCGAGCAGCGACGGGAGTGCACCCACATCCGCCGGCCCACCAACCCCTGCTGCGCCTCCACCACGAGCCCGCTCACATCTGCCGGTCCACCAATCCCTGCTGCGGAGGGTTGGAGGCGCGGATCTTGGGGAGCTCGGGGGCGTGCGGCGGCCGGAGCTTGCTGGAACCGGCCGGCGTGGGTGAGGGCTTTCTCCTTCCTAGCAGTTCTTGAGGGTTTATATGTTAACATGCTTGCGTCTAAACACAATAGCTATTCGCTACAGGAAAAGGAATCCCATATTCATACAATCCCTTGTTCAAAAGGATATAAAGAGCCAATGAACTTCCATTGTGGTTAACAACTTCTATTTATTTATGGTCCCACATTGTAACCAACAACCTAAAGCACTGAGCCACTGCACCTTTCATTTGCATTTTCACATAGAATTATTTATCTATCCAACATCTAAACTCAAAGAACATATGCTTGACTGACACAACTGAGCAATAACAACAGACTGTAACAGAATGGAGAGGCAAGTAGACAACCACACGGACCTTCAAATGCTTGATCAGGGGCTCTAAAAACCCTAGGAACTCAATCCCATCGAGCACCTTGAAGACGTATTCAGCATTGATCTTATGTATCTTTCCGTCCTTGCAAACATGCCGTAGGTCTTCCCTGCAAATAAGATCACACTCATGTTACTATCATCATCCGATAAACATCACATCATGGGGAGAAGCCTAATATTATGATCTTGGACGTCTTCCCCTCGACCAAAGAATAGAGCAATTAGCTAAAGACCTCAACGATGCAGATCCTAAACCAGCAGGCTAACTAATGCGAATAAATTAACTACCGCTATTTTCTCCCCCCTAAGAAACCCCAAATATTTCACACAAGCATCAAATTCGCCAACCAGATTACCGAAAAAACTGCATCAAATCAATAAGGATTACTCCCAAAAACATAGCAAAAACAGGGATGAGGAAGAACAAGGAGATGCAAGGCAGGAGGCACGTCCGTGGCGGAGAAGTAGTGGATGAAGATGAGGACGCTCTCGGTGAAGGTGGCCATGGGGTCCTTGTCCATGACACCTCCGCCTTCTCGCTTTGCCGGTGCCGGCCATGACGACCCGGACGAGCTTGCCCTTGACCAATCCCCGATGACCTAGGGGATCTGATCTGCCTCCACTTATGCCAATGCCGCCGGCGGCGAAGGCTTGGCCTTGGACCCCCTCCCCTGCGTCTCATTGGTCTCCCCCACCATAGATCCTTGGCTGCTTCTTTTTTGGTCTCCCCCGTGCCACCTCCTCTTCCTTTTTTCTTCCAGCGGCGGCGCAGTCCCCCCATGGCCTCTTGGTGGTGAGGGCTCACGATTTGGGAGGAGAAGAGGAGCCCGTGGCTTCTTGGTAGTGAGGGCTCACGGATTGGGGAGGAGAAGAGGAGGCCGCGGATTGGGGAGGAGGAGAGGAGTCGAGGATTGGGAGAAGAGGAGGCATGGGATTGGGGATGAGAGGAGGCTGTCGATAGGCTAGGGTTTTCACTGTGTTTGCTTGGACGTGAAATTACTAAAATGCCCTCGGGGGGACCCAAAATTTGCAGGCGGTGGCACAAGTACTGTTCGCGATTTAAAGGCGACGTGGCTAGCTTCGTTGTGCCTAGGAGTTGTTCAGGGTTTATATGTTCAATTACTAAAATGCCCTCGGCGGGACACAAAATTTGCAGGCGGTGGCACAAGTATTGTTCGCGATTTAAAGGCGACGTGGCTGGCTTCGTTGTGCCTAGGAGTTGTTCAGGGTTTATATGTTCAATTGACAAGTGCGAGTGATGAAAGTGTGTAGGACGTGGAGAGAGTGGATGCAACCAACTCAAGACTTTGTGTTCGCTAGTGAAAATAGAGTGATGGCTAAATCGAATTATATAGTAAACTAAAGCAAAATACACTAGTGAAGATAGATTGATGGCTAAACTGAAGCCACATACATTATTGTGAAAGCATAATTTATTTCATTTTTAAAAAGTTTTCATCGCACATTTAGAAAATGTTCATACTGTGTAAAAAAGTTTGCTCAAGTTTTAGAAAAAGTAGTAGCATTGAACAAGAATCATGTGATATTTCTAAGTTACTTACTCGTTTCAAGAAAATGTACATTGCATTTTGAAATTTGTTATAAAATGTAAAAAGAATTCGTACAAATAAAAAATGTTTCATGCACTTCAAAATCGAAATAGAAGCCTTGACCATTCGGATATGTCCCGTGGAGAATTAGAGGCTATAAAGTTTACCTAAATTCTAATTAGTGCGTGTGCACTATTTCACGTAAGGAAGCAGCCGACTCTGTCACTTTTATGTATGTGTACTTTTTTGTCTTCTAGCACATATGACTGTTGGCATTAAATTTGTTCACACTGGTCCATAAAAAACAGATCCACGTACATTTATTTTGAGTTTTTAAGTTTTTAAAAAGTTGTATCTTTCAAACATTGAGTTCGAATTCAGATCTGTTTTCACAGCTAGAATCTTCACGACGAGATCTTTGAAACTAGATCCCGCACAAGTATGTTTTGCCGGAAGTTTTTTATGTCAATTTTGGTCCTATATGGTGCAACTCTATTACTGCATGGTGGAACTTCAGTACAGCATTGTCAGTTCTTTTAAAGACCAACTTCAGAGCTGCATGACCCAACTTATTATGAGGTTGCAACTTAGAAACCATAACAACCAACTTTTTGTGATGTGCAACTAGTCTACTGTTCTGGCCAACTACCTAGTAGTGCGTGTGCAACCCGTCCTCCCTACTCGTAGATGTGTAGTTTTTCCTTGTGGCACCTACCCTACTAGTAGCAATATGTGCAACTCAGTTTGTTGTTCTAGCCAACTACCCAGTAGTCGATGTGCAACTCATTCCCTTCCTATTTGTGGATATGTGGTTTTAATTGGTGGGGGCAACACATAGAGTTGCACATAGTTTGTTAGCCAGCTGGTCAAGGCAATAGACAAAGTTGGCACATCTCAGTGGCAGGGATAGTTGGATGGTCAAACAACACATCCATAAGGGATACTGAAATGTTGCATATAGACAAGGCTCTAAAGTTGCACATCTCACTAGCATGGGTGGTTTGGACGGGATGCTAGCATCTACACATCCATGGGGGATACGGGGAAGGTTGCACATCTCTGTTAGGAAGTTGGCTGGTGCAACATCCGAAGTTGCACGTCCACTGTTAAGCACTTGGCCAAGACATTAAATAGTGAAAACGGAGATCTATGAGGGGGGGAGGGAGTTGCACATCGACTACTAGAAAGTTGGTCGAGTCAATAGACGAAGTTGCACATCTCATTGGTAGGGGTACTTTGGGGTGGAGGTGTCATCAATGAAAACTGCAAGTCCACTCGTAGGGAGAAATTTGCACATCGACTGTCAGGTAGTTGCACATCAACTATCAGGCAGTTGCACCTAGTGGGGCCTAAACATACTCATGCAGGGTCTTGTTTTGAAAATCACGTCGCGATGATTCCAACAGTGAAATCGGATCTTAATTTCGATGCATGGTTTGAAAGTTATGCCATTTTGAATTTTTAAAACAAAGAATTAAATGAAAAACAGACCAAAATGCATGCACCAAAAGATGACCGTGAAAGTATCCTGGAGGATGTGAAAAAAACCCAGATGAGAAAAGTTTCCTAATGGAGAAAGGAGACAATTTTTTTCCTAAAATAACCGGCAGCTTCGGAGCGCTTCGGGTAGCCGTTTGCCCGCTAAACGTGTTCTAGAGTTTACACCTGAGCTCACATGCGCCCTCCTGTACAGTAAAATAAAAAACAATAGTAAAAGAAATAAAAAGCTGAAATTTTTGGAACAAAAATTGACGAATTATGGATATGTGTTCAAATTTTCATGAAAACGCAACAGATAGAGAATCAATTTTGTTTTTTCTACGGAAGCATATTGACATGTTTTTTCGTCATGGAAATTTGCACACATGTTCAGAATTCGTCAATGGTCATCCGTAAAAAAATTCAGATTTTTAAAACTTATGTACTATTTTTATTTTTACTATTCACGAGGATGTGTATGAGCTCACGAGTAGAAACGATACTCTCTTCGAGGGTGTGGTGAGTAAGCAACATCAAATATTGACTCATTCAATTGTTCACAATATCGTAGGGTAGCACGTGCTTTTTGTTGAAAAAGGCTGTTAGTTTAGCAGAGCCACATTATTTAACAGCTACACCGTGGAATGTAACAATATTATCCTTTTTCTTTTTGGAGGAAGTTGAATAAAGTTGTCTTTGATGTATCCACCATTGACAGGTAAATCCAGTACTTGAAGGACCATAATTTAGCCTCCTAATCTTGCATCATCCAGTCATTGATAGAAGCTGTCCAGGGAGTCAAGCCACCCAATAAAGCAAGTGCACCCTCCTTGTTGAACAACTTCGCGACGACTAGAGTGGACAATGCATCCATCGAAATGACTAATTCTATGTCAAATTCAATAATGTCTTCACCGCCTCCCATAATTTCACTGGTACCATAAATACGCTAGTGCAGTCTTCATGGTGGTGGACTGGTGGTAAACTGGAAAATGCGTGTGGATAACTGGGTTACAGATGTACAACTAGTTACCCCGAGAAAATATAAGGAAGGCATCACAGGACCCTTGCGACAATCTGGAGAATGGTGTTTGGAGCCCAGGAGAAATGGTTAGAGCTGCTGATGGGAAACGGCGTCACGAACAACCACAAGGCTGGTGGGCCGCCTGTGGCCATCGACCATGGGGAGCAACGGCTAGCGCCCGTGGTGCTCATGCAAGAATCTGGGCGTGATCACACCGCATCATGACATGGTGATGGCACGACAACGGCCGACTGAAAGTGCTAGTGATCGACTAGAGTGGGGGGTGAATAGGCGATTTTTATGAAAGTCTTCAAAACATGGAAGTTTCGAAGAAAAACGACAGAAATTAACCTATTACCATGCAGCGGAAGGTAGACTACACTAAGCAAGCCATAGTCAAGTATTCAATGAAGTGAAAGCACAATGACTAATAGCAGCTAGGCAGTATAGATCAGGTAGGAAGATAGTGTGAAGCCAATCAGAACAATCAGTTACTCAGTGAAGACAAAAGATAATGCAATCATACAATGACTTCACCAGGGCCAACAGTAAGTAAAGGAATGGGAAGGACGAAACCAGTGACTCGTTGAATACAATGATTTGTTGGACCAGTTCCAGTTGCTGTGAAAATTGTACGTCTGGTTAGGGAGGCTGAGATTCAACTCAGAAGATCGCGTGTTCACCTTATTCCCCTTGAGCTAAGGACACCCAGTCCTCGCCTAATCACTCTGGTAAGTCTTCAAGGTAGACTCCCAAACCTTCACAGACTTCGTTCACCGGCGATCCACAATGACTCTTGGATGCTCAGAACGCGACGCCTAACCGACTGGAGGATTCACAGTCCTCAAGTGTAATAAGTCTTCAGATCACACAGACAAAAAGACTTCAGTGAGGCCTAACACTCTTTGCTCTGGGTGGTTAGTGATGGGGTCATGTACCTAGGGTAGGGTCATGAACCTGGTCTAAGTACCTTGCCCAAGGACACCCTTAGAAGAGGTCGCCTTCCAGTCGACCAACGAGGGACTCACTCGACTGACTTGAAGGACTCGACCATGAAGACTCACTCGACCACCAGGAGGTCAAGAGGCACTCTGCACTGCAACGGCCTGTAATTAAGTAGGCTTTATGATAGTAAAGACACTTTATGTGGGGCGTTACCAGTAACGCCCCAGATTTAACTCACCTTAAACCCTCTCCTACGTGGGCTGGCTGGGGTCCTGGCGCACTCTATATAAGCCACCCCCCTCCACAGGTAGAAGGGTTCGGCACCTTGTAACTCATATACTCATAATCCACTCGACCGCCTCCGGGCTCCGAGACGTAGGGCTATTACTTCTTCCGAGAAGGGCCTGAACTCGTACATCCCTGGTGTTTACAACCTCTCCATAGCTAGGACCTTGCCTCTCAATACCTACCCCCCACTCTACTGTCAGGCTTAGAACCACGACAGTTGGCGCCCACCGTGGGGCAGGTGTTTTAGCGATTTTGTGGAGAAGTTGCGATTCTTCCGAGTACTTTCATCATGGTGTCTGCTGGAGTTTTGGTCGGGGGTCAAGAGATCCGTCTCGGCACTCTCACCTTCATCGCCGACGACTCCGCGTGGCTCCAGGAGGCTTCACTCGACGTAGATGCGCTCCCCGTCCGCGGTGCGACGCATTTTCGCGCATGTGTCCGCGGTGTTCTGCTGCGGCAACCGTCGACCTAGTATCGGGCGGCTCCTCCATCGTCCACCCTCCCGGTCTCCCGCCAGCGCAAGCGCTCGGGCCGGTCGAGGCTTCAGCGATGGGTGAGGCACGCGGTGGCTCGCCAATCGGCCACCACCCAAGTTGCGGCAATCGAGCCCGACGAATCCCTCTACGGCTTGTTCGATCTGTCGACTGGCTCCGTAGAGACTGCATCCGAGTGCGGTAGCAGTGATCCAGCGGCGGAAATCTTGATGGTCGACGGGCCCCGCAGTCCCCCTGGCTTCGCCCGTGATGATGGAGCAGGTGACGGAGGCGACCCCGCACGACGCCACGAAGAGTACCAGCCCGAGCCACTCGACTCTCTGCAAAGAGAGGAACTTCGCCGCAGGAACGTGGATGCCCTGCGTACTCCCATCGTAGGAGAAACCCCCGAGGCGCGTGCCTTGGAGGAGGCGCGTCTGGCCAATTTGGCCGAGCGCACTCGACTGGAGAACCTTCAGCGAGCACTCGACGAGCGCGCGCGGCAACGAGTTCCCGACACCAGTCGACGTCAACTCTTCCCGCCGACTCAGGTATATCGAACCCCAATTCAGAATTTAGCAGCTGCGACCCGTATAGCAGAGTCCATCCAGCCTTCGCAGTTAGAAGCTGGCAGAGTTTTGCTGCAGATCAGGGATCTGCTCCGGGCAGCAGGAGATCAGAATTCAGCCGTGTCTCAGTCGCGCAACAGAATTCACAGTCGATCCGTCACTGCGAATACGGTTCAGTCGGCTCACAGCCCCAGATCGCCTCCGCGGCGTGAAGGGCGCGAGAATCGGCGAGATCAATATGGCGATAGACTCGACCGAGATGATAGGCGTCGAGTGCCCAATTCCCCTCCGAGGGGTGGGTCTTACGCTCCTCGGCAGCCAGATGACAGGCGTCAGTACAGTACAGGGCGAAGGGTTCCAGTCGACCCCAGAGAACCAGGCTTCGACGCGCGATCCATTATCGTGCAAGGTTTGGTCGACCGGAACAGAGCCCATCAGGGCGGACTCGACAGAGATGCGCCCACAAGCAGTCGAATGCATATTTCTGGTCCTGAATGTTTCAGCAGAGCTATCAGAGCCGCAGTTATCCCTCCCAATTTCAGGTTGGCAACAGGAGTCAGCAAGTTCACTGGTGAGTCTAAGCCTGAAACTTGGCTTGAAGACTACCGAGTGGCAGTTCAGATTGGTGGTGGGAACGACGAGGTGGCCATGAAGCATTTGCCCCTCATGCTGGAAGGTTCTGCCAGGGCATGGTTGACTCAATTACCTCCTAGCAGCATTTACGCTTGGGAAGATCTGTCCCGAGTGTTCATCAGAACGTTTGAAGGGACTTGCAAGCGACCAGCTGGATTGACAGAGTTGCAAGTCTGCGTGCAGAAGGCTAATGAGACTCTTAGAGAGTATATTCAGAGGTGGATCACTTTGCACCACACTGTGGAGAATGTGTCTGATCATCAGGCAGTCTGCGCCTTCAAGGATGGCGTCAAGAACAGAGAACTGAGTTTGAAGTTTGGTCGAACCGGTGACATGACCTTGAGTCGGATGATGGAGATTGCTACCAAGTACGCCAACGGCGAAGAAGAAGACCGACTCCGAAGCGGCAAGCACAAGCCGAGTCAGTCGGAAAAAGGAAACACCAGTCGGAAACAGAAGCGGAAGGCTGAACCAGCAGCTCCTGGAGAGGCTCTGGCCGTGACTCAGGGAAAGTTTAAGGGGAAACCAAAAGGATCCTGGAACCCCAAGAAGGTAAAGGTTAAAGAAGGGAACGACGTAATGGATATGCCATGTCACATCCATACGAAGAAAGACGAAGAGGGGAATATCATCTACCCGAAGCACACCACTCGCCAATGTCGACTCCTGATCCAGCAGTTTCAGGGAAAACAGTCTAAGGACAAGGAGAAGGAGTCAGACAAGGCCGAAGACAAGGAGGACAGTGAGGAAGGACATCCGCATATCAACTCCACTCTGATGATCTTTGCAGATGTGGAAAGCAGGAGTCGACTGAAAGTCATTAACCGAGAGGTGAACATGGTTGCCCCAGCAAAAGCAAATTATCTGAAATGGTCTCAAATACCCATCACATTCGACCAATCTGATCACCCGACTCATATTGCCACCCCTGGGAGGCAAGCTTTGGTGGTCGATCCAGTTGTCGAAGGCACTCGACTGACAAAGGTGCTGATGGATGGTGGAAGTGGGCTGAACTTGTTGTATGCAGACACACTGAAAGGAATGGGCATTCCGATGTCCCGACTGAGCACTAGTAACATGAGCTTTCATGGAGTTATACCAGGGAAGAAGGCCGAGTCACTCGGCCAAATAGCTTTGGATGTGGTGTTTGGTGATTCGAAACATTTTCTCAAAGAAAAGTTGACGTTTGAGGTCGTGGATTTTCAGAGTGCATATCATGCCATCTTGGGGAGACCAGCTTACGCACGGTTCATGGCTCGACCATGTTACGTGTACCTCAAATTGAAGATGCCCGGCCCCAAAGGAGTGATCACTGTCACCGGTGATAGGAAAAAGGCAGAAGAGTGCTTTCAGAAGGGCTCCAAGATTGCCGATTCCCAGGTGACGGCGGTCGAGTTCGAGGAATACAAGCAAAACGCAGATCCGAGTGACTTGCTGCGATCAAAGAAACCCGCCACAGAGTCTGCATTCCAGTCGTCCGGTGAGACGAAGCCTGTTCACATTCACCCGACCGACCCCGATGCAGCTCCGACCCGCATCTCCACAACACTCGACCCAAAATAGGAAGAAGCGCTCATCCAGTTCCTCCGTGAGAACTGGGACATTTTTGCATGGAAGCCCGCTGACATGCCAGGTGTTCCCAGGGGACTGGCTGAGCATCGCCTAAGAGTCGACTCGTTTGCAAAACCAGTCAAAGAGCATCTTCGGCGGTCCGCCGTCCAGAAGAGAAAAGCCATTGGTGAAGAAGTGGCTCGACTGTTGGCGGCATGATTTATCCGAGAGATATACCACTCCGAGTGGCTCGCTAATGTCGTCATGGTTCCCAAGAAGGACAAGTCGCTCCGAATGTGTATTGATTTCAAGCACATCAACCGGGCCTGCCCGAAAGATCATTTTCCTCTCCCTCGTATAGATCAAATTGTTGACTCGACCGCGGGATGCGAGAGGCTATCTTTTTTAGATGCCTACTCCGGGTACCACCAGATCCGTCTGTACGGACCCGACGAGGTAAAAACAGCTTTCATCACTCCATTCGGGTGCTTCTGCTATATCACCATGCCATTCGGCCTCAAGAATGCCGGAGCCACATTTATGCGAATGATTCAAAAGTGTCTACTCACTCAAATCAGTCGGAATGTGGAAGCATATATGGATGATATCGTTGTCAAGTCACGAAAAGGTTCCGACCTGCTCGCTGATCTTGCCGAAACATTTGCCAACCTCAGAAGATATGATATCAAGCTCAATCCATCAAAGTGCACATTTGGAGTTCCTGGTGGCAAGTTACTCGGTTTTCTCGTTTCCGAACGGGGAATCGACGCTAACCCAGAGAAGATTGGCACTATTCTCCGAATGAAACGCCCTGTGTGAGTGCACGATGTCCAGAAGCTTACTGGATGCTTGGCCGCATTAAGTCGATTCATCTCACGACTCGGAGAAAAGGCATTGCCTCTTTACCGACTGATGAAGAAGACAGACAAGTTCGAGTGGACTCCAGAAGCTGATGCAGCGTTTGCCGAGCTAAAAGCTCTGCTCTCCACCCAGCCGGTGCTTGCTGCTCCAGTCAGCAAAGAGCCTCTGTTGCTCTATATCGCAGCCACAGGACAAGTTGTCAGTACTGTGCTTACGGTCGAGCGGGAAGAAGAAGGAAAAGCTCTCAAAGTTCAGCGCCCAGTGTATTATTTGTCTGATGTCTTGACTCCATCCAAGCAGAGATATCCTCATTATCAGAAGCTTGTGTATGGAATATACATGACCACAAAGAAGGTTGCTCATTATTTTTCTGATCATTCCATCACAGTCGTCAGCGACGCTCCACTATCAGAGATTTTGCACAACAGAGATGCAACTGGTCGAGTGTCCAAATGGGCGATTGAACTTCTTCCCCTTGATATCAAGTTTGAGGCAAAGAAAGCCATTAAGTCGCAGGCAATAGCAGATTTCCTCGCCGAGTGGATTGAACAGCAGCAGCCGACTGAAGTTCACTCGGAGCATTGGACCATGTTCTTTGATGGCTCTAAGATGTTGAATGGTTCCGGTGCTGGGGTTGTCCTGGTTTCCCCCAGAGGAGATAAGCTCGGATATGTGCTCCAGATTCACTTTGATTCCTCCAACAATGAGGCAGAATATGAGGCCCTCTTATATGGGTTGCGCATGGCCATTTCACTCAGCGTCCGTCGCCTGATGGTCTATGGCGACTCGGATTTAGTGGTCAACCAGGTGATGAAAGAGTGGGACGTGAGAAGCCCAGCCATGACTGGATACTGCAGTGTAGTGAGGAAGCTGGAAAAGAAGTTCGAGGGGTTGGAGCTCCATCCTATACCCCGACTGAAAAATCAAGCAGCTGATGATCTAGCAAAGATAGGTTCCAAGAGAGAAGCCATTCCGAGTGGTGTGTTCTTGGAGCATATACACACTCCGTCAGTCAAAGAAGATCCTTTCACCGAAGAAACTCCACAGCCCAAGAGTGCCACAGATCCGACTGAAGTTGAAGTCCCAGCGGTGGTCGACTTGATCATGGCGGTTTTGGTGGTCATTCCCGACTGGACAGTTCCGTATGTCGCATATATCCTGAGAAAAGAGCGTCCGGAGGATGAGGAAGAGGCTCGACAAATCGTCCATCGATCTAAGGCCTTTACCGTAATTAAAGGACAATTAGACAGAGAAAGCGCGACTGGAGTTGGTCAGAAGTGCATAACACCAGAAGAAGGTCGACTCATCCTCAATGATATTCACTCGGGGACCTGTGGTCATCATGCGTCCTCTCGGACCATCGTGGCCAAAGCATACCGAGCCGGATTTTACTGGCCAAAGGCGAATGAGATGGCAAAAGATATAGTGGATAAGTGCGAGGGATGTCAGTTCTACTCGAATATGTCGCACAAGCCTACGTCAGCCCTGAAGACCATCCCACTCGTCTGGCCTTTCGCAGTATGGGGACTGGACATGGTCGGTCCTTTGAGAACAGGACGAAGTGGCTTCACGCATGTACTGGTGGCAGTCGACAAGTTCACCAAGTGGATCGAGGCTAAACCAATCAAGAGCCTTGACACCGGTACTGTTGTTAGCTTCATCAGGGAACTAATATTCAGATATGGAGTCCCGCACAGCATCATTACGGATAATGGGTCGAACTTTGACTCAGAGGAAATCAGAGCTTTCTGCAACTCCCAAGGCACACGGGTCGACTACGCTTCAGTCGCCCATCCGCAGTCGAATGGACAAGCAGAGCGAGCTAATGGACTGATTCTTAAGGGATTGAAGCCTCGACTGATGCGGGATCTCAAACACGCGGCTGGAGCTTGGGTCGACGAACTTCCCTCAGTGCTTTGGGGGCTGCGGACCACACCTAATCGGTCGACCGGAAGAACTCCATTCTTCTTGGTCTATGGAGCTGAAGCAGTCTTGCCGAGTGATCTTCTCCGCAATGCTCCTCGAGTTGAAATCTACAACGAAGCAGAGGCTGAACAAGCGCGGCAGGACGCGGTCGACCTTTTAGAGGAAGAAAGGGAGATGGCTCTGATTCGGTCGACCATCTACCAACAAGATTTGTGTCGTTTCCACGCCAGAAATGTGAGAGGTCGAGCCTTCTAGGAAGGGGATTTAGTTCTCCGAGTGGATCAGCACAAACCACACAAGCTTGCTCCTTCTTGGGAAGGCCCCTTCATCGTCACCAAGGTTCTCCACAACGGGGCGTACCGTCTTTACAACGTCGAGCATAATATCGACGAGCCCCGAGCTTGGAACGCGGAGCTACTCCGCCCATTTTACACTTAAGTTTTATCACTCGGATGAGTTGCAATAAAGTACTTCGGTAGTTCATGGACCTCAAAATAATAGTGTCATAGTTCCTCCATAATTTCTGTCACTTTTTATTTTGTCCACATAAAATTCCCCCTCAGTGGGTGACTTAGCCGCGAATCCGTTTCGCCTAAGTTTGTAAAAATCCTACCGAGTGGTGAGCCAGACTCTCACTCGGAGGCTTAGCTGCGAATCCGTTTCGCCTAAGTTATCAAAATCCTACCGAGTGGTAAGCCAGATTTTCACTCGGGGGCTTAGCTGCAGCCCTGTGCTCGCCTAAGTTACAAAAATCCTACCGAGTAAAGAGCGACCCTCTCACTCGGGGGCTTAGCTGCAGCCCTGTGCTCGCCTAAGTTATAAAAATCCTACCGAGTGAAGAGCAACCCTCTCACTCGGGGGCTTAGCTGCAGTCCAAGCACTCGCCTAAGTTACAAAAATCCTACCGAGTGAAGAGCAACCCTCTCACTCGGGGGCTTAGCTGCAGTCCAAGCACTCCCCTAAGTTATAAAGATCCTACCGAGTGGTAAGCCAGACTTCCACTCGGAGGCTTAGCTGCAGTCCAAGGACTCGCCTAAGTTTGTCAAAATCCTACCGAGTGGAGAGCAAACCTCTCACTCGGGGGC
>NC_057812.1:732654734-732703607 GCF_018294505.1 Triticum aestivum
ACTTTTACTCGGAGGCTTAGCTGCAGCCCTGTGCTCGCCTAAGTTATAAAAATCCTACCGAGTGGAGAGCAACCCTCTCACTCGGAGGCTTAGCTGCAGTCCAAGCACTCGCCTAAGTTATAAAAATCCTACCGAGTGAAAAGCGACCCTCTCACTCGGAGGCTTAGCTGCAGCCCAGTGCTAGCCTAAGTTATCAAAATCCTGCCGAGTGAAGAGTAAACCTCTCACTCGGGGGCTTAGCTGCAGCCCAGTGCTCGCCTAAGTTATAGAAATCCTACCGAGTGGTAACCCGGGCTTCCACTCGAAGGCTTAGCCGCCACCCAGTGCTCGCCTAAGTGGACTAAAGAATAAGTCGATTGCAGTAAAGGCGCCGTGCTTTGAACCTGCAAAAGACATTTTGAGCCAAAGGCAATTGTATTCAAGCACCAAATTCAAGTTTGAATCGATATCTAAAGGAACCGAGAGTGCTCAGGCGTTAAGCCTGTTATGGTTTATCGGTTACAATTCCACTCGGCATACCGAGGCAAATTTAAAGCGTCGAGCCAGAAGAAGTTTTTTACCCCTCCTGTGGAGGGCTGGAAGGTGCAACGAATTCATCAAGGTCGATTCCGTCGGCGATCCGAGTAGCAGCTGCAAGGAAAGTTTCCATAAAGGACCTGAAGTCGTGTTTCTTGGTGTTGGTCACCCGAAGAGCCGCCAGCTTCTCTTCTCGCGCATCTTTACAGTGGACTCGGGCCAGACACAGAGCAACATCTGCACCACACCGAGCCGAGGACTTCTTCCATTCCTGCACTCGACCAGGGATCGTGTTCAAGCGGGCCATCAGCGACTCAAGGTCATTCTGAAGTGTCTCCTCAGGCCAGAGCGTCAAGTCGATGCGAGATGTGGCAGCCTTCAGCCTTGCGAGATAGTCCACGACAGCTGCAACACGAGACTCCAGTCGGAAAACATCCATGGCAACTTCGTCGTTCACCGGAGAATTGACAGGGTCGAGGTTTGGCTCCAGCCGGCTAGTTTCTTCTTCAAAGTTTTGACAAAATTCTGCAAGGATGATCACTAAGTCAAGGGGATGGTCGAATGGAAAAACCACAATTGGAAATGTTTGCCAAGCATAGAGGTTTACCTTCAAGCATAAGAAACAGCTTCTTGGCAAGACCACTCAGGAAGGCCTCCAGATCGGTTTTCTTCCCAGTCAATTTGCTGACTTGGTCGGTCAGGGCAGTTTTATCAGTTTTTAGTCGACTGACCTCCTTGTTGGCGATCCCAAGAGCAGCTTTCAGATTGGTATTGTCTTGTTCAAGCTTGGTGACTGAAGCTAACTTCTCGTCAGCAAGCTTGATCTTCTCAGCTAGTTCAAGGTCTTTCTTCTGTTGGGCCTCCCTTACCTTACCTGCAAGTTACAGCAAGGTCAGATTTTGAAACAAGCAAGGGGAAAAGCAGTCGTCAAGGTCTCACCAAACATACCTTCGATCTCCTCCTTTGCCTTCGTCAGCTTCTCCTGAACCAGCTTCAAGCTCAGCTCGAGTTGAGTGTGCTTGTTTTCCAGCTCAGAGTAGCGAGCCACAAGATCACAAGAGTTCTGCGAAGAACCAATCGACTAAATGTCAAATATAATTCACTTCCGAGTGAAAAAGGAAAAAACACACGTTTCTAAGACTACAGCCGAATACAAGCATTCGACCGTAGTCTCGGGGACTACACCCAGTGGGTGCACTCAGCGTGCCCCCACTAATTCTGTTGAAGACAAAGTCGACCAGTCGACCTCAAAAAAAAAGAGAGAGATGTATTCTTTAAGACTGTAATCAACTGCAAGCAGTCGACCACAGTCTCGGGGACTACACCCAGTGGGTGCACTCAGCGTGCCCCCACCGGTTTGTGAAATCCAGTCGACATAGTCGACTGACAGAAAGACTGACATCATAAAGCCTAAGGCCGACTGCCAGCAGTCGACCTTAGCCTTGGGGACTACACCCAGCGGGTGCACTCAGTGTGCCCCCGCTAACACGGAGTTTAATCGACACACCCAGTGGGTGACTACTATAAATTCCGGAAAGGAAAAGTTTTTGGTAGCATATCCAACAGAACAAACAATGGTCGACTGACCTGAACATTGCTTTGAAGGGCAGAACTGGCGTCATAAGCTGCCTGGCTCGCATCCCGGATGGTCCTTAACTGCTCCATCATGATTCCCGCCTGGCGTATCGCTTCCTTCGCCGCGCCAGCTTGGTCCTCTGGGACGTGGTGCGTCGTGAAGAGGGAGGGCTGCTGAGCACTCGTTAATGGATCTGCGAAGGACACCGTGTGTCGAGTGGTGTTCTCTTCCTCCGCAATCAGAATCTCAGGCGCCGTCACATCCTGGGGCACCTTACTGGCGGACGCTTTCCTACTCCTCCTGCGCTTCAGTGGTTCTTCATCCTCATCATCATCAGGGAGATTGATAACAGTATTGGGTGGAGCTACGGAGAAGAATCAGGATCAGAGATCGCGAGTCAGTCGACTAAGAACGGCGTTAAGAATACAGTACCTGGTTTCGAAGTTGCTGCGTCCTCCATCTCATGGTCATCAGCCCGGGCTGAGGTTTCAGAAGTAGCAGCACTGCAACTCCAAAGGATCAGTCGACTAACTTCAGCGTCGACCAGAGACAAAGTTCACACAAAATGAGAAGATTCAAACAGCACGATTACCCTGATATGGTAGGGATGGACACCTTCATCTTGGGTAGGAGCTTAATCGTCTTCGACGGGGCCGTCCTGGGCTGCTTCGGCGCCTTTTCAGTCGGCACCGGAGAGGTGGTCCGAGGGCGCTTGGTCGACTGAACAACGGTCGCAACCCCCTTGCCACGTTCAGTCGAGGGGTCGTGGACAAGCTTCGACCGCCTTTCTGAGCGTGGTGGTACGACCTCCTCCTCCTCTTCTTCCTCGTCCTCAACGTCATCTTCATCACCGTCATCATCATCATCGTCGTCATCATCCTCTGCAACGTCCGAGTCCCATTCCTCCTCTTCCTGGCTCTCGCCCCCACTCGCCTCACCCTCCTCAGTCGGAGCTTGAGCCCCATTGGGCATCGAGTACAGTTCGGTGAGAGCCTAACAGATTTCAAGACGAGGATCAATCGACCAGTCGACAGGATAAACAGAAATGAATGTGAACAAGAACACAGTGGAGAGCAGAGCAAATGTACCTTGTTTGGATCGCTGTTGTGGTCGAGTGGAGGAATCCTTCTGGCTCCGCGTGGGTTATCCTTGTTTCCGGTAACGGCTACCATCCATCTTTCCAGAGTGACGTCGTCGACTGCTTCTGGATGGACTCTAGTCTCGTCTTCAGTCCCACAGTACAACCACATGCAGTGGCTCCGGAACTGAAGGGGCTGGATGCGACGCCTAAGGAAGACCTCCAGGAGATCCATGCCCGTCACTCCCTCCCGAACCAACTGCACCACGCGCTCCATCAACATCTTCACGTCAGCTTTCTCCTCCGGAATCAGCTTCAGAGAGGAGGGCTTGTTCACTCGGTCCATGGTAAACTGAGGGAGTCCACTCGACTGCCCCGGCGTCGACTGGTCCTGGCAGTAGAACCAAGTCGACTGCCAGCCTCTGACTGACTCGGGAAAGGTCATGGGCGGGAAGGTGCTCTTATTCTTCACCTGGATCCCCAGACCCCCACACATTTGGACGACTCGGGTTCTCTCATCACCTGGGCTCGCCTTCTTCACGGTCTGAGAGCGACACGTGAATATATGCTTGAATAAACCCCAGTGCGGTTGACAGCCCAGGAAACACTCACACATGGACACGAATGCGGCAAGATAGGCGATAGAATTTGGGGTAAAGTGGTGGAGCTGCGCTCCAAAGAAGTTCAAGAAGCCACGGAAGAAAATACTCGGCGGCAAGGAAAATCCACGATCAACATGGGTGGCCAAGAGCACACACTCACCCTCTTCTGGCTGGGGCTGCCATTCCTTCCCCGGAAGCCTCGCAGCTCCATGAGGGATCAAGCCCTCGTTGGCCATGTCGAGGAGGTCTTTCTCTGTGATGGTCGACTGGATCCAGTCTCCTTGGACCCAGCCCTTCGGCAGGCGGGATCTGGACGAGGACCCTCCGCGGCAGGTAGATCTCCCCTTTGCCTTCTCCGACGCCGACACCTTCTTCGCACGTTCCAGCGCTGCCGTCTTCTCCTTGGCCATGGTTGCCGGTGAGATGCGCGAAGGGAAGTTGTGCGGGGGCGAGAGCGAGCGCGCTGGGCGGGGACGAAGGGAGCAGAGAGAGAGAGAGAATGCTGAGGCGCAGCACAGAAATCCTCGCCGGGCGCATTTATAAGGTCCCTTCCGAGTGAATGACAGGTGGGCCCGGTCGATCTAATCATATCCAGGAACAGTTATGCAGACGGGATACGTGGCGAAGAAAGCGGCACGGAGATCGAGGCGTCTATGTCCCGTCCCATCCGAACGCCGCGGTCCGCTCCGCTTCGCGCGCGTCCCCAAATTTCGCATCCCGCGGAATCCGCGAACGGCAGATCGGTCTGTCAGACGCGGGGTTTCCCGCGATCTGTCGCTCGGAGATCGTCGAAGCCCGAAAGACCACTCGAAGAAAGAAGAGAATGGATCGAGTCGACTGAAGACAAGTTGCTCACTATGGACGGAGAGATTCTTTGATCCAGAACAACGCACGACCAGTGTGCAAAGGTTAATCGGAAACAACATCAACTCCTTCCTCACTCGAAGCCTCAATCCATTCGGGGGCTAATGATGGGGTCATGTACCTAGGGTAGGGTCATGAACCTGGTCTAAGTACCTTGCCCAAGGACACCCTTAGAAGAGGTCGCCTTCCAGTCGACCAACGAGGGACTCACTCGACTGACTTGAAGGACTCGACCATGAAGACTCACTCGACCACCAGGAGGTCAAGAGGCACTCTGCACTGCAACGGCCTGTAATTAAGTAGGCTTTATGATAGTAAAGACACTTTATGTGGGGCGTTACCAGTAATGCCCCAGACTTAACTCACCTTAAACCCTCTCCTACGTGGGCTGGCTGGGGTCCTGGCGCACTCTATATATGCCACCCCCTCCACAGGTAGAAGGGTTCGGCACCTTGTAACTCATATACTCATAATCCACTCGACCGCCTCCGGGCTCCGAGACGTAGGGCTATTACTTCTTCGGAGAAGGGCCTGAACTCGTACATCCCTGGTGTTTACAACCTCTCCATAGCTAGGACCTTGCCTCTCAATACCTACCCCCCACTCTACTGTCAGGCTTAGAACCATGACAGTTAGGGCTTTATCCTCGCAAAGAATTCTCTCTCAAAAGGCTTCGAGGTGGGTTGCTCTCAAACGACAAAAGCCATACACTAACTCTGAGCAGCCAACCGTTTATGGTTGTAGGGGGTGGGCTATTTATAGCCACTAGGCAACCCCACCTAATTTCTTTGAAATGACCCTGGGTCACTAAGGAACTGACACGTGTTCCAACGGTCAGATTTCAAACACACGCAGCAACTTTACTTGGGCTACAAGCAAAGCTAACTTATCCAGCTCTGGATAAGATTTGCTCTTATTGTCTTCGCTTGAAGACATAGGATTTGGTTGAGCATCACTTCAGTCAGTCTGACTTTGTTCACTTGGACCCCACTTAACAGTACAGTGGTTCCTATGACTCAACAAAGAAGAAAAGGAGACAATGAAACAACTAAGTCTTCGCGCCCCATAGTCTTCACGCAATGTCTTCTCTTGTCATAGTCTTCAATGTGAATATCTTCACATACCACCATTGTCTTCAATGTCTTCATACATTTTAGGGGTCATCTCTGGTAGATAAACCGAATTAATGAGGGACTACTTCCTATGTTATCCTGTAATTCTCACAAACACATTAGTACCTCAACCAGGTTTGTCGTCAATACTCCAAAACCAACTAGGGGTGGCACTAGATGCACTTACAATCTCCCCCTTATTGGTGATTGATGACAAACTGGTTGAACTTTTCAACGGGGATAAAAGTATGTGAAATGTAAAGGATTTAGGTATTGTCTTCATAAGTGGCAAAGGCTCCCCCTGAAGATGTGCATATAAGTAATTTGCTTTTGGAATGCAAATGCACATGGCAGGTTGTACTTGTGGAGATCCTCTTCAACTTATGACGACAACTCATCATGCATGAAAAGTATGTGAAGATAATGACATGCATAATGAAAAATGGACGTCTATAGGATGACCTAAGTGCCGAAGTTATCATCGTACATGCAGAATTTATCATCGCATCACAGAATAGCAAATAAGTAGCAGACGACCATCGAGTTTAAGTGTTACAACTCAAAGAACCAAATGTATCAAAAGGCGAGAGTTGTAAACACTAGGCAAAATATAAAACCACCGCCCATCTGGACCCGCTTGAAGACTATCAAACTCATATGCTTCTCCCCCTTTTGTCAGTAAGGACCAAAAAGGTTTGAAGACATAGAGCACCTACTCGTTCCCATGAGGAGTTGGTGAAGCAGCAGGGTCGTCGGTGTTGGTTGGGGGTGCAGACGAACTTGGTGCAGTGTCGATTCATGCTGAAGGTGGTGAAGTAGCATCGTCTTCATCATCGATGGCACATGCATTCACTGTTGCAGCAGAGGGGGAGAACTCAGAGTCTTCAAGAGATGGAGTACGCCACAGCACAGTCCTCCTCGGAGGTGTTGAGTCGAACTTGAAGCATTCAGAGAAGCCATCATCTTGAAGATCATCTTCAGAACACATAAGCGTCAGCCCTTTCCATGTACGCCGACAAGTTTCATGGGCGACAAAGGCATTCTTGGTGGCAAGGTTGTGAATCATGTTTACGTCCACCAAGAGGCTTTGCATTTGGCGCATCAACCAGTCATGATGCTTATCCTGTTTCTGATGAAGGGCAACCAGAAGCTATCGGTCATTGAGATAACGAGATCGCTTCTTAGCCCATTGTGCAATGGTGCTTTCAGTGGCCTCAGTGAGGGCACGATGAGGTGCACGGGTAGTACCAGCCAGAGGATAAACACGAGTGACTGCTGGGACTCCTTCAATGTGTTGTGAGAAGCTTTGATTATCAGCATTTTGAACACTAAGGGGCTCATTGGCAGGCTCTGGATAGATGGATTCAACTGACATATCGACGTTAGGCAGAAAAATCAGATGATTGCGAGCAGAGGGCTGATAGGTGACAGCTGAGTGTAGTTTGATCAGACGCATAATCCATGGAGTGTAAAACTTCAAGCCAAAGAGATCAGATCCTGATGCAGCAAGTTGGCGAATGAAGAAGTCTTGTGCATTGAAGCTTTTGCCGTGAAGAATATGGAAGACCAAAGTCTTCGTTGCACCTTCAAGCTTTGCATGTGGAGAATGTCCTTTGATGGGCCAGAGAGTTCGCCTTATAATGTGATAGATAATACGTGGCAGATACTCAAGGTCTTCAACAAAGAACTCCTTAGGATATTCAGCATCAGGCGGCAAAGGCTTCATCATGCTAAGCATCTGACTCATGTTGGGTTCAGGCTTGTGAAAAATGCTTTCCATAGCAGCACGGTGAAGCTGACAACCAGGTTCATAAAGATCACCTGGAGTGGGCAGGCCGGTGAGCTCAATGACATCAAAGGCTTTGGCTTCATGATGAACATTGCCTGTCATCCACTCAAGGACCCAAGTCTTCGGATCCCTGTTGTAGCCACGAATATGAAGAGTGGCATAGAATTGGAGCAGCAATTCTTCGTTCCAGTGCTCCTTGTCAGTGACGAACTGCAACAAGCCAGACTCTCTGAAGCAATCCAGC
Organism: Triticum aestivum; assembly: GCF_018294505.1. Classification (NCBI taxonomy): domain Eukaryota; kingdom Viridiplantae; phylum Streptophyta; class Magnoliopsida; order Poales; family Poaceae; genus Triticum; species Triticum aestivum. The sequence goes on from NC_057812.1 coordinate 732,662,516, forward strand.
ACTTCTTCCAAACAGGGCAGACCAGTTATGGCTTCAGTGTCAACACGCATATGTGGAAAAATGCGACCTTGATTGTATAGGACGCATGAGTAATAACTGCGCTGCTGATAGCTCCAGAACCGATCAGAAGATATTCTTGCCTTAGAGTAGGGGTTCTTGGCGCTATTAAAGAAGGTGTTGTGTACTTTGAAGCCATTGATATTGAATGATCCGGGTGGAGATGCAGTGCCTGGAAACCTTGGCAGCCTTGGCATTGGCTTCTGAACCTGAGGCCTGCGCTCGACGTGATAGTCAAATTGTGGACCAGCAGCAGGTGGAGGAACAAGAAGAGGCCATTTGACAGTGATAAGCTGGCCATAGTTGTATGCTTGCTCAATAGTATGTGGCCTTGGTGGCGGAACAGGAGCAGTGGTATCAACAGAGGCGTCAGGCTGCACATCTGTTGCAGGTGCATCATTGGCTTCATTGTCTTTTGGCACAGTGTTTGGTGCAGGCTCCACATTGTCTTCAGCCATGACCACGTCATTGGCTTTAGTGGTGTTAGTGGTGGCAGCCTTAGGATTCTCAACCTCCACTTCAGAAGCTGGAGGGTTGGGCACCGACACATTCACTTCAGGAACAGCTTCTTCAGTGATGGGGGAGTAGGGACACGTTCTTCTGCTTGTTTTTCTTCGGCTGATGCAGCCGAATTGTCTTCAGCAACTTTAGCTTCAGACTCGGAGACATTCACAGTAGGAGTGGCTTCTGGGAACACTTGACATGCAACAGATTGGTGGTGCACTTCTCCTTCTGGAATGCTTGAAAGAGGGACTTGGGGCCTTGGTCCTTTGCGAAGCCTACGTAACATTGGCGACGCCTGTGGAGATGGAGTTGGCTGGGCCTCAAAGTCTTCTTCTTCTTCTTGCACTGGTGGGGTGACTTGTTGTTGGGGAGTACTCGTGTGTCTTGTTGTTGTGGGTGATCAGCCCATGATGCATCCTAAGCAATTGGCGTCAGAGGACGACCAATGCTGATGAGTTCGCTGTTCGTGAGAACAGGCGATGATACCAAGTTGTGCTCGATCTGAGGAAGAACTACATCATCTTCAACATTGTCATGGTGACCAATGTCTTCAGCAGCGGTGGGGTCAACTCCTGGAATGTCTTCAGCTTCAGGAGCCTCTGTGGAAGCAGGCTCATGAACTACCATCCGTCGTTTTTGATGCGAAGAGTCAGGACGAGCAACCGAGATGGGCTCGACAATAAGGGGCTCTGTGGGAGCAGCCCGATCTTTCTTGGTTTTGCGCTTCTTCTTGGAGGGAGCGACATCAGAAGCTTCAAGATTTTTCCTCTTTCTGGCTTCAGCCTCGGCACCCCTTGTCTTCTTCAGTTCTGAAGTAGTTGACTTGACCTTTGGCTTCGAGCCGGACATGCTGCTTGGGAAGACAATGTGAGGTTCTTCGCGCCTTGAAGGTGCAGATTTGTCAGTCGATGGCTTCTTCTTCTTTGCAGCCATTCTAGGGTCGATGCCAGGACGCCCAAGAGCCTTGCGCTTCTCAGCTTCATTGTAGGCTTGCACGCACTTGTCAGCCAGATTCTTCATGCGCTCACGAGAACCTTTAGCTTCTTCTCGTTTCTTGAGAAAAGCTTCCTTGAGCTCGTGCAGCATAACCTTGAAGTTTTTGACATCTTGCACCGGAGCTTTGCCATGTGCTTCTTGAACTGAGCTTTCTCATAGTCGATCTTGTGCTTTAGTTCAACGATGCGCTGAGCTAGAGCTAGCTCAGAAGCAATGGTGCCAGTGAAAGAGATGCTGAGGCCAATTGGAAGTTGCAGATCTTCAAAGCTGAGATTGGGGGTTTCAAACCACTCATCAATGAAGTTTTGGAGTATTGCCACGTCAAAGAGAGGCAAATCATTAAAGATTTCTGCTTATTCCTTGCTCTTAATCAGTTGCTCAAGAGCGTCATCTGCAAGATCTTCATCACTGGATAGATCAATGTGTTCGTCCTGCAGAATGGCAGCAGGGGATCAATGCCTGATCAGTATTCTTTTTCATCTCCGTCTTCTTGGAAATACGTGATTGATCTTCAGACTGCACACTGTCTTCAGGAGGTGCAGTAGCCAGTGGCTTCGCACGTGAAGCTTTTGGAGGAGCAGCTGACTTTGAAGCTTTAGCCTTCTTTTGCTTCTGCGGCTTTGGAGTAGGAGCTGGGGCTTCATCAGTGTCGGCATCATCATTAGAATGATCCACTTTGGCACCTTGAACAGAAATGTGAGTGATAAGGCCATCAAGGTTGTAGAAAGGTCCGACGATATTGGGTTCAGCATCGCATGTGCCGTCAGCCCGGGGAGCAGAAGGACCAGGGTTGAAGTCTAGTCCCAATGACTTCTTGTTTTCCATGGCCGATGCCTTTGCGTGCTGGAAGTTGCGCTTGAAGAGATTGTCGTCACAACACCAGAGCAGTGATGATGGGTCGGCATTTTCAGGCTGTGGTCCACGGACCATACAGGGATAGAAACCCTGAGCAATAGCTTCAGCTCTGGTCTTGGGTGGAAGGCTTCAGAAGAGAATGTCACCCCAAGGACTCTTGATGGCATTCTTCTCAGCATACTCCTGGGTCACAAACTTGTATTTAAACCATTGTTCAGCCCAATATCTTCGAATCCATTGGATTCGTGTCTTACGCTGATTGTAATCCTCTTCTGGATCTGTCTTGTACAGCTCTGAGAGGTCATCAGGCAGATCTCTTGATGTTCCCCCTTGACACTGTCTGCCACCCTTTCTTGGTGATTTCTCTGTAGCCTTGAACTTCAAACTAAATGGCTTCAACACGTTCAAAGGCTTCCGCTTGCTGGTCAAACAGGAACTGGCTTCGGGAGAGTTAATGTGATGCTGTAAGAATTCTGCAAACGAATGCAGACTATGAGAACCAAGGGATTCTCCCACGGACATGTACCTGCGACAACATTAGAGATGCGAGGGAAGGGGAGAGGTCATATGCATTCTCAGAAGATTTTGAAGATAAATCAGTTTGAAGACATTGACCTCATGGTGCGAAGACATTCACTTATGTGTTTGAAGTTGGTTCCAGATTTGTACGAATCCAGGAATAGGTACAAGTGAGGAATCTAACTCGTTATGAAGCTTAAGTGAATATACTAGGCATTATATGAGATGCAGACATGATAGATCTAACATTGAGTAGGCAGAAACCACTTTCGGTAAACAGGATGAATCTTTTAGGATAAAAAAGATGGTAAAAAGAGAGTTTTATTTACCACACGATGAACTGCTAGATGGGAAGAGTAGAAGACCGAGCAGTTCAATCGACCGTGCCCTAACTTGGCGACGGAGGACACCTACGGCGGTGGCGGAGAGGACGATGACCGCGGCAGGCGTGAGGACGGCGTCGGTGAAGTCGCGGCAGCTAAGCACTTCGTCGCCGGCATCGTCGAGAGCTAGCGGTGGCGCTAGGGTTTTGACGAGGTGGAGAGGTGGAAGAAGGTTTTCTTGACCGCAGGGGACATGTATTTATAAGGGCGTATGCGACACGGCGTAATTACGCAGGTGCCCCTGGCGGTTCACATTTGAGGGACGCGTGGCAAGCATGCAACATACTCGGAGTTGTCCCACGTTCCCACGCCCGCCCGAACTGTCGGATGGTCGTTCCGGCTTCTCTAGATTTTAGGCAATAAGGATAGAGCATTTAAAACAGACTTAATGTTTGTCTCTGTATCTTCTGCTGACAAGGACATCAAGAAGACATTCGACAGTTTCAATAGAATGGATATGATTTGGACAGATAGAGTTTGAGATAGAAAGCATAGAGAGGTTAGGGTCCGATCACATTCACTTATTTCAAAAGATTCAACAAGGAAGATGTAGCTATAAGTGAATGCTGTACAGGACAGAACACTAATATGTATATATCAGAAGACAATCAAATCAACATAGTGAAGATAATCATGAAGACAAGTTGAAATTGAAGACAAACCAAATGTGAAGACATAGCAAATGTAACGCCATGAGTAAAACATTTAAAATACAAGAATTTGGTAGTGGCATTACCCACCGTATAGGAAGTATTAGACCCAGACACGGCGCACAATTATCGTGGCGCTCCGAAGTCAAATTCCACGTTAATGTATTCACAGTCAGAATGTAAGTCTTCATTGATTGAAGATATACTTTACTTCGTGTGTTGCACATCTAAGTCATCAACATGCTTAAGTGTTAGGATGTGTGCCTGATCATAGGACATTTGAGGATTCCAAGATATTTAGCACACACCGTAACTTGCAAAACCTCTTCTCATCCAAGGGCTTGGTGAAGATATCTGCCAATTGCTCTTCAGTGTTGACGTGTATGATATCAATATCTTCCTTCGTAACATGATCTCTGAGAAAGTGATGACGAATTTCAATGTGCTTTGTCTTCGAGTGCTGAACTGGGTTGTTGGCAATCTTGATGGCGCTTTCGTTGTCGCAGTAGAGTGGCACTTGCTTCAGATAAATGCCATAGTCTTTGAGTGTTTGCTTCATCCATAGAAGCTAAGCGCAGCAAGATCCAACAGCAATGTATTCAGATTCAGCAGTGGAGAGAGATACAAGTGATAATCCCAGAAAATGACATGTGCCTGATGTAGACTTGCGATCCACCTTGTCACCAGCATAATCAGCATCCGAGAATCCAACTAGATCAAACTCTGAGCCCTTTGGATACCATAATCCTAGTGTTGGGGTGTGAGCCAAATATCTAGGAATTCGCTTCACAGCTAAGTGATGCGATTCCTTTGGTGCCGCTTGGAACCGGGCACACATGCGAACACTAAGCATGATATCTGGCCTAGATGCACATAAATAAAGCAAAGAACCAATCATGGAGCAGTATACCTTTTGTTCGAACTCTTTACCATTGTCGTCGGGGCCCAGATGATGTTTGGCTGGCATTGGCGTCGTGAAGCCTTTGCAATCTTGCATCCCAAATTTCTTCAGGCAATCTTTGAGGTATTTCTCTTGAGATCTAAAGATGTCGTTGCGTTGCTGACGTATTTGAAGACCAAGGAAGAACTTCAACTCTCCCATCATGGACATCTGATATTGCTCTTGCATCATGTATCCAAACTCATCACTGTATTTCTGATTCATGCAGCCGAAGATAATGTCATCCACATATATTTGGCACACAAACAGTTCACCATCATATGTCTTCGTGAAGAGAGTGGGGTCGAGGGAACCAGGTTTGAAGCCTTTGCTCTTCAGGAAGTCTTTGAGTGTGTCATACCAAGCCCGAGGGGCTTGTTTGAGGCCATACAGTGCCTTGTTGAGCTTGTACACCATGTGAGGATGTTTTGGATCTTCAAAGCCAGGCGGTTGTGCAACATACACTTCTTCTTCAATCTTGCCATTGAGAAAAGCGCTCTTCACATCCATTTGATGCAGAAGAATGTTATGATGATTTGCATAGTCCAGCAGTATGTGTATGGCTTCAAGCCTAGCCACAGGAGCAAATGTTTCATCGAAGTCAATCCCTTCAACTTGAGTGTATCCTTGAGCAATGAGACGAGCTTTGTTTCTGACAACTTGACCATGCTCATCTTGCTTGTTGCGATATATCCATTTAGTGCCTATTATATTGTGCTTACAAGGATCAGGACGCTTAACCAGTTCCCATACATTATTCAGCTCAAACTGTTGAAGCTCTTCTTGCATTGCTTGAATCCATTCAGGTTCCATGAAGGCTTCATCAACTTTCTTGGGTTCAGATATTGAGACGAATGCGAAGTGCCCACAGAAATTTGCTAGCTGTGTTGCCCTTGAACGAGTGAGTGGACCTGGTGCATTGATGCTATCAATTATTCTCTCAATTTGTACTTCATTTGCAACATGAGGATGTACAGGACGAAGATTTTGCTCTTGCTGATCATTGTCATCATTAGAAGGATTGTCTTCAGCCTCAGCATTGTCTTCAGGTGGATCAGGTGTGGAGATGATAAGTTCCTCTTTCAGGCTGAGCTTCAGATGGTATGATTTCTCTAGTTCCCATAAGTTTGATTGATTCACTGGATGGAACTTCATCTAGCACATTTGGCAGGTTCTCTCTTTGCGAGCCGTTAGTCTCATTGAACCGCACATCCACAGTTTCAACCACTTTATAGTGAAAGAGGTTGAAGACTCTGTAGGAGTGCGAATCCTTCCCATATCCAAGCATAAAACCTTCATGTGCTTTCGGTGCAAATTTTGAAGTGTGATGTGGATCCTTGATTCAGCACCTGGCACCAAATACTCTGAAGTAACTGGCATTTGGCTTCTTGCCAGTAAGGAGCTCATAAGATGTCTTGTTGAGAAGCTTGTGAAGATAAACACGGTTGATGATATGGCATGTAGTATCAATAGCTTCAGGCCAGAATTTTCTTGGAGTCTTGTATTCATCAAGCATCGTCCGGGCCATCTCAATAAGTGTTATGTTCTTGCGTTCCACGACGCCATTCTGCTGCGGCGTGTACCGAGCAGAGAATTCATGTGTGATGCCCAAAGTATCAAGATACGTATCTAGGCTAGTGTTCTTGAATTCAGTGCCATTGTCACTTCTGATGTCCTTTATCTTGACGCCATAGTTGTTCATGGCTCGATTGGCGAAGCGTCTGAAGACATCCTACACTTCAGTCTTGTAGAGGATTATATGCACCCAAGTATATCTTGAATAATCATCAACAATGACAAAGCCATAGAGACAAGCAGTAGTAGTAAGAGTTGAGTAATAAGTGGGACCGAAAAGGTCCATGTGGAGCAGTTCGAAGGGTTGAGTCGTTGTCATGATTGTCTTCGAGGGATGCTTGGCCCTCGTCATCTTTCCTGCTTCACAGGCACCACATAAGTGATCCGTCTTGAACTTGAGGCCCTCGATGCCTATGACATGCTTCTTTCTTGCAAGAGTGTGCAAGTTCCTCATGCCAGCATGCCCTAGCCTCCGATGCCAGAGCAAGCATTCTGAAGCTTTTGCTAGAAGACATACCACAAGTTGTGGTCCTGCCGAGAAATCTACCATGTACAAATCATCTTTCCGATACCCTTCAAAAACTAGAGACTTGTCAGATTCCATTAGAACAAGGAAATGATATTTTCCAAACATCACAATCATGTTTAAATCGCAAAGCATTGAGACAAACATTAAGTTGAAACCAAGGGATTCAACAAGCATGACTTTATCCATGTGTTGATCCCTTGAGATTGCAACTCTACCTAGACCCAATACCTTGCTTTTACCAGTGTCAGCAAATGTGATGTGACTTTTGTCAGATAGACATAAGGTTGAGTCCATAAGAAGACTTCGCTTGGCAGTCATGTGATTAGTACACCCACTACCAATAATCCATTCTGAAGCAGCTGGTGTCATACCCTATAGTGCAGTTAGGGGGATAGGCTTCACGAAGAGAATTGTGAAGCATAAACATTTGACGAGCAAGTGGATTATGAAAGCTTAGATCAAGGTTAGGACTGATAGGGCAAGAAGCAAGCGACTCAGGAACAAAATACATAATAAGACCATTTAGGCATTTGATCTTGCGCCCTACAAGATGTTTAAGATCCCCAGCAATAGCTTCAGACAATTTTGGTTTTCGGCTGGAGACCTTTCCCTGCAAAAGAAAGTTAAGCTTTCTTATCCACCCACATCTTAAAGGGTGGCTTCGAAGCAATGAGTCTAAGTGCAGCATCTGAGAACTTTGGCTTTGGAGCCCTAGCAAAAAGTCTTGCAGGTGGACAATAGTACTCATAAGAGTAAGCAGAGTAGTTCTTGGTCTTATGAACATGGCAGTTTGATGAAACGCGCTCATATTCATAGGCCTGAGTAAGGTTTCGCCGCAAAACATTTGCGTTACTGCGACTCAGGTGAGTCCTCTGTCTGTATGAAGCCTTTGGACCGTATGAAGCCTGTGGTCTGGGGTTTGTCTTCTTCATGTGTGGTGTCATGACAACATTCACAGGAAGATTCTCCAAACATCTTTTCGGCACCCAGAATTTCTTCATAGGAGGCCCATTCCTGCAGTTAGTACCAATATACCTGGCAAACACTTCACCATTCTGATTCTTAAACAGTTTATAGTTTGCATCAAAGGATTCATCAATAACAATGGGATTAGCAGAAGTGAAGCTAGATAGGGTGGATGGATCCGCTGAAGGTTCCTTTGCAGCAACCCATGTGGTTTTGGGGTACTGCTCAGGTTTCCAATAAGAGCCATCAGCATTCATATTCCTTTCGAACCCAACACCTTCTTTCCTAGGGTTTCGGTTCAGGATCTTCCTTTTGAGGACATCACATAGTGTCTGATGCCCTTTGAGACTTTTGAACATCCCTGTTTCAAGCAATGTCTTCAACCTAGCATTCTCATCAGCAATAGCAGTGGCATCCTCAGCAGAGGGGTTAGTTACCACATCAGCAGTTGAAGATATTGCAACAGTAGCAGCAGTAGAACATTCAGCAACAGAAGTAGCGTTATCACACTCAATGCATTTAAGACATGGTGGTTCAAATCCTTCCTAAGCGGAACTGATATGTTTGGCACGAAGTGACTCCTTTTCCTTTTGAAGATCTTCATGAGCCGCTCTCAATTTCTCAAGATCTTGCTTCCCTTGAAGATAATCATAGGAAAGCTTTTCATGAGTTGTTGAGAGCGTTTCATGACGACTTTCAAGTTCCTCATACTTAACATGAAGATTTTTTATGTCTTCAATTAAGGACTGAGATCGAGTCATTTCAGTGTCTAACAGGTCATCGCTTTTGTCTAATCGTTTTTTAATATGTTCCATAGCTTTCTGTTGTTCAGTTGCAATTTTAGCAAGTGTTTTGTAGCTGGGTTTGGAACCAGAATCAGAGTCATCTTCACTTGATGTTTGATAGTGAGTGGCGCGTGAGTTTACCTTGGCACCGCGTGCCATGAAGCAGTAGGTGGGAGTGGAGTTGTCCTTGTCATTAGCATCGGCGTTGGTGACGGAGTCATTGTCTTCAGTGTTGAAGATGGACTTGGCAACGTAGGCTGTAGGCAGACTTGGAACGCCAGAATCAGACTCCTCCTCAGACTCCACCTCTGCCTCCTCAGAAGCAAACTCCTCCTCTGAATCCATTTCCTTGCCGACAAACGCGCGGGCCTTGCCAGATGAGCTCTTCTTGTGTGATGAAGACTTTGAGGAAGACTTGGAAGAAGACTTTGAGTATTTCTTCTTCTTCTTGTCGTCAGAACCATACTCCTTGCTCTTCTTCTTCTTATTCTTGTTCTCATTGTCCCACTGCGGACACTCATAGATGTAGTGGACAGGTTTCTTGCACTTGTGGCATGTTCTCTTCTTGTAGTCATGAGCAGAAGCTTCATCATTCCTTGAGCTTGATCGTGAAGACTTTCTGAAGCCTTTCTTCTTGGTGAATTTTTGGAACTTCTTCACAAGCATAGCAAGCTCCTTTCCAATGTCTTCAGGATCATCAGAACTGCTGTCAGATTCTTCTTCAGATGAGGAGACAACTTTTGCCTTCTAGGCACGACTTCGCCCATAGTTGGGACCGTAGATGTCTCTTTTCTCAAAAAGCTGAAACTCATGTGTGTTGAGCCTCTCAAGTATGTCAGACGGATCGAGTGTCTTCAAATCAGGACGTCCTTGAATCATCAGGCTAGGGTGTCAAACGAGCTGTCAAGTGATCTCAGGAGTGTCTTGACGACTTCATGCTTGGTGATCTCAGTACCGCCGAGGGCTTGAAGCTCATTTGTGATGTCAGTGAGTCGATCAACATGAGCTAGACATTCTCATTGTCATTTCTCTTGAAGCGGTTGAAGAGGTTGCGAAGGACACTGATTCTCTAATCTCTCTGGGTTGAGACGCCTTCGTTGACCTTGGAGAGCCAGTCCCAGACTAGCTTAGATGTTTCCAAAGCACTCACACGGCCATACTGTCCTTTGGTCAGATGACCACAGATGATGTTCTTGGCAGTGGAGTCCAGTTGAACGAACTTCTTGACATCAGCAGCGGTGACACCTTCACCAGCCTTGGGAATGCCATTCTTGACGACATACCATAGGTCGACATCAATGCCTTCAACATGCATGCGCATCTTATTCTTCCAGTAGGGATATTCAGTTCCATCGAAGACTGGGCACGCAGCGGAGACTTTGATTATCCCTGTAGTCGACATAGCTAAAACTCCAGGTGGTTAAACTGAATCACACAGAACAAGGGAGTACCTTGCTCTGATACCAATTGAAAGTGCTAGTGATCGACTAGAGGGGGGGTGAATAGGCGATTTTTATGAAAGTCTTCAAAACATGGAAGTTTCGAAGACAAACGATAGAAATTAACCTATTACCATGCAGCGGAAGGTAGACTACACTAAGTAAGCCATAGTCAAGTATTCAATGTAGTGAAAGCACAATGACTAATAGCAGCTAGGCAGTATAGATTAGGTAGGAAGATAGTGTGAAGCCAATCAGAACAATCAGTTACTCAGTGAAGACAAAAGACAATGCAATCATACAATGACTTCACCAGGGCCAACAGTAAGTAAAGGAATGGGAAGGACGAAACCAGTGACTCATTGAAGACAATGATTTGTTGGACTAGTTTCAGTTGCTGTGACAAATGTACGTCTGGTTAGGGAGGCTGAGATTCAACTCAGAAGACCGCATCTTCACCTTATTCCCCTTGAGCTAAGGACACCCAGTCCTCACCCAATCACTCTGGTAAGTCTTCAAGGTAGACTCCCAAACCTTCACAGACTTCGTTCACCAGCGATCCACAATGACTCTTGGATGCTCAGAACGCGACGCCTAACCGGCTGGAGGATTCACAGTCCTCAAGTGTAATAAGTCTTCAGATCACACAGACAGGAAGACTTCAGTGATGCCTAACACTCTTTGTCTCTGGGTGGTTAGGGCGTTATCCTCACAAGGAATTCTCTCTCAAAGGCTTAGAGGTGGGTTGCTCTCAAACGACAAAAGCCATACACTAACTCTGAGCAGTCAACCATTTATGGTTGTAGGGGGTGGGCTATTTATAGCCACTAGGCAACCTGACCTGATTTGTCCGAAATGACCCTGGGTCACTAAGGAACTGGCACGTGTTCCAACGGTTAGATTTCAAACACACGCAGCAAGTTTAATTGGGCTACAAGCAAAGCTGACTTATCTAGCTCTGGATAAGATTTGCTCTCATTGTTTTCGCTCGAAGACATAGGATTTTGGTTGAGCATCACTTCAGTCACTCTGACTTTGTTCACTTGGACCCCACTTAACAGTACGGTGGTTCCTATGACTCAACAAAGAAGAAAACGAGACAACGAAACAACTAAGTCTTCGCGCCCCATAGTCTTCACGCAATGTCTTCTCTTGTCATAGTCTTCAATGTGAATATCTTCACATACCACCATTGTCTTCAATGTCTTCATACATTTTTAGGGGTCATCTCCGATAGATAAACCGAATTAATGAGGGACTACTTCCTGTGTTATCCTATAATTCTCACAAACACATTAGTCCCTCAACCAGGTTTGTCGTCAATACTCCAAAACCAACTAGGGGTGGCACTAGATGCACCTACACCGACGTCCTTCGGCGACAACCTATGAGTATTTTTCAATGACCTTTTTGGGCAGAACCTCGTGTAGGGTCACGCCTCTCCTTCCTGGCATCGTAGTGCTCTATCGACTTGAAAGTGCGTTATATCGACTAGAGGGGGGGTGAATAGGCGATTTTTATGAAAGTCTTCAAAACATGGCAGTTTTGAAGACAAACGATATAAATGAACCTATAACCATGCAGCGGAAGGTAGACTACCCTAGACAAGCCATAGTCAAGTATTCAATGAAGTGAAAGCACAAAGACTAACAACAGCTAGGCAGTACGGATCAGGATGTAAGATAATATGAAACCAATCTGAACAAACAGTCACACAGTGAAGACAAATGGACAATGCAAATAAGCAATGACTTCACAAGGACCAACTGTAAATAAAGAGATGGGAAGGATAGAACCAGTGTGCTTGGTGAAGACAAAGGTTTGGTAGACCAGTTCCAACTGCGGTGACAGTTGTACGTCTAGTTAGGGCGGCTAGGTATTTAAACCTGAGGACACACAGTCCCGGACACCCAGTCCTGAACACGCAGCTCAGGACACTTAGTCGTCACCGTATTCCCCTTGAGCTAAGGTCACACAGACCTCGCCCAATCACTCTGGTAAGTCTTCAAGGTAGACTTCCAAACCTTCACAGACTTCGTTCACCGGCGATCCACAATGACTCTTGGATGCTCAGAACGCGAAGCCTAATCGGCTGGAGGATTCACAGTCCTCAAGTGTAATAAGTCTTCAGATCACACAGACAGGAAGACTTAAGTGATGCCTAACACTCTTTGGCTCTGGGTGTTTAGGGCTTTATCCTCGCAAGGAATTCTCTCTCAAAGGCTTCGAGGTGGGTTGCTCTCAAACGAAAAAAGCCGTACTCTAACTCTGAGCAGCCAACCGTTTATGGTTGTAGGAGTGGGCTATTTATAGCCACTGGGCAACCCGACCTTGTTTGTCTGAAATTACCCTTGGTCACTAAGGAACTGACACGTGTTCCAACGGTCTGATTTCAAACACACACGGCAACTTTACTTGGACTACAAGCAAAGCTGACTTATCCAACTCTGGAAAAGATTTGCTCTCATAGTATTCACTCGAAGACATAGGATTTTGGTTAAGCATCACTTCAGTCATTCTGAATGGTTCTCTTGGACCCCACTTAATAGTACAGTGGTTCCTATGACTCAACAAAAAAAACACAGAACGACGAAACTGCCAAGTCTTCGCGCTCCATAGTCTTCATGCGATGTCTTCTCTTATCATAGTCTTCAATGTTAATGTCTTCACATACCACCTCTGACTTCAATGTCTTCATACATTTTTAGGGGTCATCTCTGGTAGGAAAACCGAATCAATGAGGGACTTCTATCTGTGTTATCCTGCAATTCTCACAAACACCATTAGTCCCTCAACTAGGTTTGTCGTCAATACTCCAAAACCAACTAGGGGTGGCAGTAGATGCACTTACAATCTCCCCCTTTTTGGTGATTGATGACAAACTAGTTGAAGTTTTCAACGGGGAATATAATATGTGAAATTGTAAAGGATAGGGGATTGTCTTCATAAGTTGCAAGGGCTCCCCTTGAAGATGTGCATATAAGTAATTTGCTTTTGGAATGCAAATGCACATGGCAGGTTGTACTTGTGGAGATCCTCTTCAACTTATGACGACAACTCATCATGCATGAAAAGTATGTGAAGATAATGACATGCATAATGAAAAATGGATGTCTGCAAAATGATCTAAGTGCGGAATTTATCGTCGCACATGCGGAATTTATCATCGCATCACAGAATAGAAAATAAGTAACAGACGACCATTGAGTTGTTACAACTCAAAGAACCAAATGTATCAAGACGCGAGAGTTGTAAACACTAGGCAAAATATAAAACTACCGCCCATATGAACCCGCTTGAAGACTATCAAACTCATATGCTTCTCCCCCTTTTGTAAGTAAGGACCAAAAAGGTTTGAAGACATAGAGCACCTACTCGTCCCCGTGAGGAGTTGGTGAAGTAGCAGGGTCTTCGGTGTTGGTTGGCGGTGCAGACGAACTCGGTGCAGTGTTGATTCGTGCTGAAGGTGGTGAAGTAGCATCGTCTTCATCATTGATGACACATGCATTCACTGTTGCAGCAGAGGAGGAGAACTCAGAGTCTTCAAGAGACGGAGTTCGTCGCAGCACAGTCCTTCTTGGAGGTGTTGAGTCAAACTTGAAGCGTTCAGAGAAGCCATCCTCTTGAGGATCATCTTCAGAACAGATAAGCGTCAGCCCTTTCCATGTACGCCGACAAGTTTCATGGGCAACAAAGGCATTCTTGGTGGCAAGGTTGCGAATCCTGTTTACGTCCACCAAGAGGCTTTGCATTTGGCGCTTCAGCCAGTCATGATGCTTATCCTGTTTCTGATGAAGGGCAACCGGAAGTTCTCGGTCATTGAGAACACGAGATCGCTTCTTGGGCCGTTGGGCAATGGTGCTTTCAGTTGCTTCAGTGAGGGCATGATGAGGTGCACGGGTAGTACCAGCCAGAGGATAAACACGAGCGACAGCTGGATCTCCGTCAATGTGTTGTGAGAAACTTTGCTTATCAGCATTCTGAAGACTAAGGGGCTCCTTGGCAGGCTCTGGATAGATGGCTTCAACTGACATATCGACGTCAGGCATAAAGATCCGATAATTGCGAGCAAAGGGCTGATAGGTGACAACTAAGTGTAGTTTGATCAGCCGCATAATCCATGGAGCGTAAAACTTCAAGCCAAAGAGATCAGATCCTGATGCAGCAAGTTGGCGGATGAAGAAGTCTTGTGCATTGAAGCATTTTCCATGAAGAATATGGAAGACCAAAGTCTTCATTGCACCTTCCAGCTTTGCATGTGGAGAATGTCCTTTGATGGGCCAGAGAGTTCGCCTTATAATGTGATAGATAGTGCGTGGCAGATACTCAAGGTCTTCAACAAAGAACTCCTTAGGATATGTAGCATCTGGAGGCAAAGGCTTCATCATGCTAAGCATCTGACTCATGTTTGGTTCAGGCTTGTGAAAAATACTCTCCATACCTGCACTGTGAAGCTGACAACCAGGTTCATAAAGATCTCCTGGAGTGGGCAGACCAGTGAGCTCAATGATATCAAAGGCTTTGGCTTCATGATGAACATTGCCTGTCATCCACTCAAGGACCCAAGTCTTTGGATCTCTGTTGTAGCCACGAATATGAAGAGTGGCATAGAATTGGAGCAGCCATTCTTCGTTCGAGTGCTCCTTGTCAGTGACGAACGGCAACAATCCAGACTCTCTGAAGCAATCCAGAGCTTCTTCCAGACAAGGTAGACCAGTTATGGCTTCAGTGTCAAGACGCATATGTGGGAAAATGCTACATTGATTGTACATAATGCATGAGTAATAACTGCGCCGCTGATAGCTCCAGAACCGATCAGAAGATATTCTTGCCTTGGTGTAGGGGTTCTTGGCGCTATCGAAGAAGGTGTTGTGTGCCTTGAAGCCATTGATATTAAAAGATCCGGGTGCAGATGCAGTACCTGGAAACCTGGGCAACCTTTGCATTGGCTTCTGAACCTGAGGCCTGTGCTCAACGTGATAGTCAAACTGAGGACCAGCAACAGCCGGAGGAGTCAGAAAATGCCATTTGACAGTGATAAGTTGACCATAGTTGAATGCTTGCTCGATAGTGTGTGGCCTTGGTGGCGGAATAGGAGCAGTGGCATCAACAGAGGCGTCAGGCTGCATATCTGTTGTAGGTGCATCATTGGCTTCATTGGCCTCTGGCACAGTGTTAGGTGCAGGCTCCACAGTGTCTTCAGCCATGACCACATCATTGGCTTCAGTGGTGTTAGTGGTGGCAGCCTCAGGATTCTCAACCTCCACTTCAAAAGCTGGAGGGTCGGTCACGTTCTCCTCGAGAACAACATCTTGGTGAGACGGGGGTGTAGCAACTCTTGGGGCTTCTTCTTCATCGGCTGATGCAGCCGGAACATCTTCAGCCATTTTGGCTTCGGATTCAGACATGTGCATTGTGGGAGTGACTTGGGGCCTTGGTCCTTTGCGAAGCCCGCGTAATACGGGCGACGCTTGTGGAGATGGAGTGTGCTAGGCCTCATAGTCATCATCATCTTGCACTGTTGGGGTAGCTTGCGGTTGGGGAGAGCTTGGAGTGTCTTGTCTCTGTGGGTGATCAGCCCACGATGCATCCTGAGCAGTTGGCGTCAGAGGACGACCAATGCTAATGAGTTCGCTGTGCGTGAGCAAGTCGATGATACCAGTTGGTGCTCGATCTGAGGAAGGACTTCATCATCTTCAACATTGTCATGGTGACCAATGTGTTCAGCAGCGGTGGGGTCAACTGCTGGAATGTCTTCAGCTTCAGGAGCCTCTGTGGAAGCAGGCTCATGAACTACTATCCGTCGTTCTTGATGCAAGGAATCAGGGCGAGCAACAGAGATGGGTTCTACAACAAGGGGCTCTGTGGGAGCAGCCCGATCTTTCTTGGTTCTGCGCTTCTTCTTGGAGGGAGCGACATCAGAAGCATCAGGATTTTTCCTCTTTCTAGCTTCAGCCTCGCCAGTCCTCGTCTTCTTCAGTTCTGAAGCGGTTGACCGGACCTTTGGCTTCGAGCCAGTCATGCTGCTTGGAAAGACTATGCGTGGCTCTTTCAGCATCGCGTGTGCCGTCAGCCCGGGGAGCAGAAGGACCAGGCGATTTTTATGAAAGTCTTCAAAACATGGGAGTTTTGAAGACAAACGATAGAAATGAACCTATAACCATGCAGCGGAAGGTAGACTACCCTAGACAAGCCATAGTCAAGTATTCAATTAAGTGAAAGCACAAAGACTAACAACAGCTAGGCAGTACGGATCAGGATGTAAGATAATATGAAACCAATCTGAACAAACAGACACAAAGTGAAGACAAATGGACAATGCAAATAGGCAATGACTTCACAAGGACCAACTGTAAATAAAGAGATGGGAAGGATAGAACCAGTGAGCTTGGTGAAGACAAAGGTTTGGTAGACCAGTTCCAACTGCGGTGACAGTTGTACGTCTGGTTAGGGCGGCTAGGTATTTAAACCTGAGGGCACACAGTCCCGGAAACCCAGTCCTGAACACGCAGCTCAGGATACTCAGTCCTCACCGTATTCCCCTTGAGCTAAGGTCACACAGACCTCGCCCAATCACTCTGGTAAGTCTTCAAGGTAGACTTCGAAACCTTCACACACTTTGTTCACTGGCGATCCACAATGACTCTTGGATGCTCAAAACGTGACGCCTAACCGGCTGGAGGATTCACAGTCCTCAAGTGTAATAAGTCTTCAGATCACACAGACAGGAAAACTTAAGTGATGCCTAACACTCTTTGGCTCTGGGTGTTTAGGGCTTTATCCTCGCAAGGAATTCTCTCTCAAAGGCTTCGAGGTGGGTTCCTCTCAAACGACAAAAGTCGTACTCTAACTCTGAGCAGCCAACCGTTTATGGTTGTAGAGGGTGGGCTATTTATAGCCACTGGGCAACTCGACCTGGTTCGTCCGAAATGACCCTTGGTCACTAAGGAATTGACACGTGTTCCAACGGTCAGATTTCAAACACACACAGCAACTTTACTTGGACTACAAGCAAAGCTGACTTATCCAACTCTGGAAAAGATTTGCTCTCATAGTCTTCACTCGAAGACATAGGATTTTGGTTAAGCATCACTTCAGTCATTCTGACTGGTTCTCTTGGACCCCACTTAACAGTACGGTGGTTCCTATGACTCAACAAAGAAAAACATAGAACGACGAAACTGCTAAGTCTTCGCGGTCCATAGTCTTCACGCGATGACTTCTCTTATCATAGTCTTCAATGTGAATGTCTTCACATACCACCTCTGACTTCAATGTCTTCATACATTTTTTGGGGTCATCTCTAGTAGGAAAACCGAATTAATGAGGGACTTCTACCTGTGTTATCCTGCAATTCTCACAAACACCATTAGTCCCTCAACTAGGTTTGTCGTCAATACTCCAAAACCAACTAGGGGTGGCACTAGATGCACTTACAAACTCCTGTCGGCTGGAAAGACATGGCAAGATTTAGTCCAACAACAGCTTGAATCAAGGAGAGAGGCAAGTAAGGTGATAAAAAGCTTAAGTTTTACATGAATCACTATTCTTAATGAGGTTATAAATACAGTTATTCAAACTGGTATTATTTCAAATGACGAGAGAGTTCCAAGTCTTAATTTTTTAGTGTCATCTCGGCCATAGTTTTACCTTGGACTTCCCCACCTTTCGATTTCACTGTGACCTTTGCCAGTAATCCTCCGTTGATTTGTTCATGTGCTGCTCCGCTCTCTCCCTCTCTTGATCCATCATGTCGTATATGAAATCCCTTCATGTCTTCATTCCACTTTATATTGTCGCAAGTGGCCAGGCTAAGATGTGGTCTCTGTCTTGAGGAAGATGCACACTGCGTGATGTATACAACTACAAACATTCGGAGGATGAAAGTAAATATTTCTTGGTTCTTATGTTGGGTGATTTGCAACACGAGATGGTAACTAATTCCTATTGTTTGATTTAGTGCCACTCCATCATGTTTTGTTTCTAATGCGTTTAGGCATTAGTTACTTTCTGAAGCGTTAATGACAAGTACATTTACATGGGCCTTTATTATACATTTACATGCGCAAGTGATGAACCTATGTACACTACACCACAACAATGTATTCCCTATGGACGCGTGTTGGGTTAAGTTAGTAGTTTGGTATTCGAAAGATGTTTTCCCACAATATAGTTTTTCGAAATTCATATTTTATTAGTTAAAAGTGAAAGTTGTGGTTGTACCCCCCTTATCTAACCATCCATTTTGTGCCTCGCGGTCAATTCATGAACTTTCCACTTTTGCATCTCCAAAATAAATGAGCATATGGACATCAAACTTTACAGGTCAACAACGTATTCGATCTACGACGTGTAACAAAAAAATCAGTTTTTTTGTTCAAATTAAATTTTGTATATTTATAATAGATCAACAAATTCCATATTCTCTTTCCAACATTTTAGTTCCAAAGTTATAATGATCTATAAAGTTTGATGTACATATGTTTTATCATTTGAGAGGAACCCACAAAAGAAATTTGTATGTCCTAAGTTAGTTGGATAGCACATATCTCGAAGCAATGTTAGAGGGTATAGATAAGGGAGTGTGCACTTAGTATTAGCAAAACCAATCTCTATTTAAAATTTTGGTCAAAGTTTTACTCATAATATCGGAGAAAGTAGTTGCTAGAAATTGATGAGGATTTTGTGCATTTACAGAATATATCTAGGAGATATATAGTAGCCAGTTAATTTTGTGAGATCATTTATGTACAGATATGTGGTCATTTTATTGTATTAATTGTAATAGGATTTTTTGGCATGGTACTAAAATTATCTAAATATTGGCCGATGGAAATAGATAGCGCTCAAATATTATCACGAGAAGGCATGTTTTCAATCCTTTAAAACTCAACCACACACACTAGCAGGAACACACTACCCAGATCGAGAAATACCGATCTCTCACACTAGGTTTGCTACGTAGTGAGCCTGCCAGCCAAGATTTTGCTTTGGGATCTCTTCTACCGTTGGTCGCCATTCCACTGCACTCTTCCATTTCAAGGTCTGTTATTCAGTCCATAGCTGGTACTAGATGGTAGTAGTAGACAGTAGAGACTAGTAGTACTGTGCTGCATAGGTAGATGCATGGTTCGCATATATTCATTTTTTATATGAGAAGTATATATAAGTAAAAATCGTAGGAGTGGCCGTTCAGTTGGAATTGATCTTCCTGTGGTGCCGTTTTGTTTGTAGTATTAATTCAGAGGAACACCGCAGCAGACCAGAGGAACACCGTTCGTTTCCTCTGATTTTATGGGAGTCAAAACATTCGGGCCGAGCTCTTTTTTGTAGGAAAGCCCGAGGAAAAGAGATATAAATTATGCTACCCTGCGATGCAACTCTTCTTTGCCATGGGCTGGTCCAAGAAACACGCGTAGGTGAGTTTGGTCCATAACTTGTATGTAGGCCAAGTAGTGTTATTGGCAGGTCATCCTACAATAATTGTGTCCTGCGTTTTGAATAGGTCGAGGTGGTTGAATTGTGTGCTAATAGGATCTTGTGTGGAATTGCAGGCACTTGAATTGCACATGGAGTTTGGAACTACAGTCTCGACCTGCAACGCGACGGTGGTTCAGGATAGCCACATCTTTGTGGTTAATGACTATAGTGTCATCAAGGAAACTGGACCGGGTAATTTTATGAGGTCCCATGCCTTCCAAGTTGGTGAGTATGACTGTTCAATTAGATTCTACCCACAAGGAATCAGTGCTGAAAGCCAAAAGCACATCTCTATTCTTGTTGAGCTTATGAGGGAAAATGCTGAAGTGAAGGCAATATTTTGTTATCGATTGATCTCCCCAGGAGGACAGAGCACGGAGTTGAATCAGATCGGAGTGTTAAACTTATCTAGTGCAGAAGGCAAAAATGTAGGATGGAAGGGTGTGGGACAAGGTAATGGAGAAAACTTTGCTTGAAGCAGAATATGTGGAATTTGACCACTTCTTGATTGAATGTTCGATCACTGTTATGAAAGATCCATTGGTGACTTGCAGTGACTTACTACTTTCACCCCAAGTGAAGCTGCCACAATCCCATCTATCAACTGATATGGCAAATCTATTAGAGTCAAAAGAAGGGCGGACGTGACCTTCTACTTCCAAGGTGAATCATTTCTTGCACATATCCTAGTGCTTGCTGCAAGGTTCCCTGTGTTTAGGGTGCAGTTCTATGGCCCAATGATGGAGAAAGACGGATCATCTATAATCCTGCAAGATATGTTACCTGACGTTTTTAAAGCTCTCTTATATTTTGTACACAGACTGCTTGGTGCTTCCTTTCAACAATTTCGATGACGAGGACATAGAAGAGATTGTACTTCACTTACTCGAGGCTGCCGATCGATACGCAATTGAAAAGCTGAAGCTCATATGTGAGGCTATTCTTTACAGGTGTCTTGATGTACAAACAGTGGCAACTACATATGCGTTAGCTGATCAACATTAGTGTAACGATCTCAAACAGGAATGCCTCAAATTTATGGCATCTCCAACAAAACTTGGTTAAGTCATGGCAAGGCAAGACTATGATAACCTCAAGAGAAAGAGTGCTAGTTTTTCTAAGCGTAAATGAAAAGTATGTTTACACGAGTCTTTATTATACATTGACAAGTGCAAGTCATGAGCGTGTGTAGGATGTGGAGAGTGTGGATGCAACCAATCCAAGACTTGGCGTTCGCTAGTCAAAACAGAGTGACGGCTACACCAAATTATACACTAAAATGAAGCCCAATACACTAGTGAAGACAAAAGTGATGGCTAAACTGAAGCCACATACAATATTAGATTTACGGAAACTAGACACGGAAGGCGAGACCATATGTGCGCATCGCGAGCGTGTTCTGTCGCCTCTAATTAACAAGCTTGAGCGCCAGCTGCAGTTGGTGAGAGAAAATCAAGAAGACACGCCTAATGAGAGAGACGACGGCGGCCAGTTCGGGCAACAATGGTTCACACCTGTGTTATGGAAGAAGGCGGAGTAGAAGGTCCTCGTCGGAATGAGGCAAAGCAGCAGCTCAGTTGAGTGAGCGAGGCGACGCCAGGGAGGAGGGTGAAGCCGTGCGAGCCCGTGCTCGTCGCAACCAGTTAAGGAGGAGAGTAGGAGCTAGATGCCATAGTGCGAGGTTCTGTCTAGACGGAGGCAAGCGAGCTCGGCCCGGAGGGTAGGAGGCATAGCAGCAAGAGCCACCACGGCGTGGTGGATGGGCAAGGTGAGTCGGAAGCATAGCTCGCCTATAGGGAGCCAGTAGACCTGGCGTCACACATGTGTTTTTCCTTTTTAATTTTATTTCTATTAAAAAGAGTATATACATTATTATGAAAAGATAATTTATATAATTTTTTAAAAGTGTTCATTCCACATTAAAAAATGTTCATACTGTGTAAAAAATGATTGCTCAATATTTAGGAAATGTTTGTACTCCCTCCGTTTCTTTTTAGTCTGCATATAAAATTTGGTCAAAGTCAAACTTTGTAAAGTTTGACCAACTTTATAAGAAAACATATCAACAATCACAGTATGAAACCAATATATTAGATGCATCATGAAATGGATTTTCATACCACATAGTTTTAGTATTGTCGATGTTGATACTTTTTTATATAAATTTGCTCAAACTTTGTGTAGTTTGACTTTGACCAAATCTTATATGCAAACTAAAAAGAAACGGAGGGAGTACCATTCGATAAGAAGTATGTGTCATTTCGAAGCTATTCACTCGTTTCCAAAAATGTACGTGGCATTTTGAAAAAAAATTATACAATGTAAACAATGTGTGCATAATTCGGAAAAATGTTTCATGCAGTTTAGAAACAATGTACATTACACATAAAAAGAGCTATGAACAAAAGGCGTGTCAAGGCAAAAGCAAAACAAAAGTCACCAACATTCTCAGACATGCCCTATGGAGATTGAAGGCTATGGATTCTTCTCGAGAGCTCATACGCACACTCATGAACAGTAAAAAATAGTAAATGATATAAAAAAACTGATTATCTTGGAACAAACATTGATGAATTCTCCACATGTGTGCAAATTGTTATGACGAAACAACACATAGAGCATCAATTTTGTTTCTTTACTACGGAAGTAGTTTTACATGTTTTTTATTCATGGAAATTTGCACGCATGTTCAGAATTGTTAATGTTTGTTCGCATTAAAAAATCAGATTTTAAAAAGTTTGTATACTGCTTTTCTTATTTTACTGTTCACGAGGATGCATCTGAGCTCGCGAGCAGAAACTTGATGTCCCTGATCTTTGTGCATCTCATGGCCTAGAATTGGAGCTAGGATTTCGGAGAGGGTGCGGTGAGTAAGCAACATGCAATACTGACACATTCATTGTACACAATACCATAGGGTAGCACGTGTTTTTTCTGTTGAAAACGACTACTGATTAGCACAACCATGTTATTCAACAGCTGTGCACCGTGGGCTCCAAGGATCTTATCCTTTTCTTTTTGGAGGAAGCTGAATAAAGTTGTCTTTGATGCCTCCACCATCGACAGGCCAATCCAGTACGTGAAGGCCCGTATTTTAGCCTCGTAATCCTGCATTACCCGGACATTGATAGAAGTTAGCTTGGAGTCGAGCCACCCCATAAAGCAAGTGTCCCCTTCGTGTCGAACAACTTTTGTAGGAAACCATTGTAGGAAAGGCCAGAGATGCTGATCGGCACCGGCGTCACAAAGACGATGAGCTTGGCGGCCCCGTGTGGCAGTCGACGATGGGGAGCGATGACTTGGCGGTGGCGGTGCTCAAGAAAGAATGCGGGTGTGGGTGTCATGCTGGGAAATGACATGGTGACGACACGGCAGCGGCCGACCTCCTTGGGTGGCAACCAGATGAGTATCATGTCAATGATCTCCTCAGGTAGGTCCTCGAGCAGGGTCACACATCTCCTACCCAACTTCATAGTGCGTCGACGACTTCGGTCGATTGAAAAGACATGGCAAGCTTTAGTCCAATAACAACTTTAATCAAGAAGAGAAGCAAACAAAACTAATGGCAAGTACATTTACATGGGTGTTTATTATAAATTGAAAACTTCAAATGATGAACATTTGTAGGACGTGGACAGAGTGGAGGCAACCAGATCTAGACTTGGTATTCACTAGTGAAAACGGAATTGACTGCTAAACCGAATTATACACTGAACTAAAGCCAAATACTCTAGTGAAAACAGAGTGTCGGCTAAACTAAAGCCACATACAATGCTAGCTTAACAGAAAGTGGACTCGGAAGGCGAGACCGTCGGAGGGTCCTCGCGATGGTATAGCGAGCTATGTGCGCATCATGAGAATGTTATTTCGCTTGTAATTGACTAGCTTGACCACTAGCCGAAGGTGGAGAGAGAAAATCAAAAGGACGCACAAGAGAAGAGAGAGACAACAATGGCCAATTTGGGTTGCAAAAATGCTCACCTCCATTGGTGTAGAAGGTGGTGGAGAAGGTGCTTGCTAGAGATAGAAAGAGCATTGGCTCGGTTGAGTGAGTGACTGTGAGGCGAAGCCAGGGCGGAGGGTCCAGCCGTGTCGGGGCCGTGCTCATCCGTGTCTAGGCCAGGAAAAGAGTTGGAGCTGGAGGCCATCGTACGAAGTTCCAATGTCTGGCGGCAGACGAGCAAACTGAATCTGGTATCCAGGAGGCAGGGCAGGAGCTGAGACAGCAAAGGTGGATGGGCATGCCAAGACGGTAGATGAGCTCACCTAAAGGGAGCAAGTAGACATGATATCACACATGTGCTTTTTCCTTTTTATTTTGTTTATATTAAAGAAATAGTAAATAAACAAAGGTTGCTCCACTCTTAGAAAATGTTTGTACCGTTCATAAAAACTGCAAGTGACATTTAGTTTTTGCATGCATGTCAAGAAAATGTATGTGACATTTTTGGAAAATGTTTGACATTATATTTTTTGTGTAATCCAAACAAAATGTTTCGTACCGTACAAAATGTTCAGAACTTGTATTTTGAGAAAACGTTAATCGTATATTAATCTTTTAACACACACACACACATACACACACACACACACACACACAAAAGTATTTTCAATGTAAAAGATATACAATGTGTAAGAAAAAGTATACATCAAAAATCTACATGAAAATTAGTTAATCATATATTCGAAAATGTTCAAAACACGTATTTGGAAAATTACTAGTCAAGTATTGAAAATCTTAAACATATGGAAAATTACCCCTAAAAAAGGGAGCAAATTGATTTCGAAAGGAGCCACATCTATGTTCTATTATTTATTAAAGTATTTGACGGGTTTCCCAAAAAAAGATAAATAGACTAAAAATTACCACAATAATTAGAAATATATGACCATCAAATTAATAAACCAATTTTTTATAGCCATTAGATATGATTGTAAGTTAACAAACATACAGTTATAAATCAAATTTGCAGTTTAACATTTTGGTTTGAGCCTGACCACGCATTCTCTAGTGATCAATCAACATAGCACCATATTAGAACATGTATACGCTAACCAACATGTGGTTGGATGGTTAGGAGAATAGTGGTATTCCCCATCCCATCCCATGAGGGTTCAAGTCCTAGACTTGGCGCTGGTGTTCTCACTTTCCTTGGATGCGGCTGGGAACAACATACAATTATAAATGGGTTGGACAAATAAATGTCTTAGCATCATCGCCTGCAGCTGCACCCCTTGAGCTGATGCACCGGGTTGTTGACCTTGTTGAAGTTCACGGGCTGCTTCCTGGGTATCTCAAAGCAGAGCGGACGAAATAAGTACCCAAGATGACATGACGAAAGCAGATGAAAAGAAGGGGGTCTTGGGGGCGGACAACAAGCCGACGATGTCGTTGAGGATTCTGTTGGTGTTGGCGATGAAGAGGTTGATGACCTCAGGGACCAAGGCTGGGCCTGAGCTGCCATCCTCGTCCATCGACTGCAAGCACTGGAAATACTGATCCACCATACCCTAGATGGATCAGTTCACGAGAAGCTAAAGTGATAGTCAGCCAGCAACCACACGGGTTTAGTAGGGGGTTGAGGGTGGAATGGCCATGGCGAACATGGATGGGACAAGGTTGTTCAACTGGGCCCTAAGCGCGGCAGCCGCCATGGCGATCGATTGGGGGAGAGGAGCAGGTGCTGGAGGGATCCGAAGCTGTTGTGGCTGCGGCGGTGTTGTCGATGAAGAGTGGAGGAGGCTTGGGGATGGAGACCCTTATATGCCCGGATGGATGAGGCTATCCGCGCGAAGACGTGTGGCTGGGAGTGCCCCCCATTAACAGTGTACTAGTGGCTCGGCCGGGAGCCATTAAGGAGCTAGATGTTGTTGACGCCGGATGCAGATACATGGGCGCTCTGTCAAGGCTCGTTGGTGGTTGCACCACTGGCCATTGACAGTCGGCATCTCTCTAAAAAGTAAAAACCCCGAGATGTATGAATACCAATAAGAAGTTTAGTGGTGGCTGGCTGAGCTTGTCTTATGGATTGATCGAGGGGCATCCAGAAGGATGATGGAAACCAGCCGTTTAATCGTAGTTGGTTTAATAATTTGTCAGTTGCATTTAATTTTTTTTCGAAAAGGGGACTCCCCGGCCTCTGCATCAGAACGATGCATACGGCCACATTTATTAGCAAGTAAAAAGGTTCAACAAGGTCTTTAAGTCTGCGAACCAAAAAGATCGGCTAGCTCACATAGAGCGTCAACGCCAAAACAGAAAACCTGATAAACCACAACCGGCTGGCAAAATAACAGATAGGTAAACTAATCGCCTATCCTATTACATGACCGCCATCCAAACCGGTTGAAGATATCCCGCGCTACCATCTCCCACCGGACAGATCCAGTAACCAAACGCTCCCTGGCCTCCGTCGGAGTGAGTAAGGACCACATACGGATCAACGCAGTAGCCCGAAATAAAACCTGCAAAAAATGAATGGTTGGTGTTCTGTTAAATGCCAAATCATTTCTGCAATTCCAAATTGCCCATAACAACGCACAAACTCCTACACGAATGTGTCTAGCTGTTTCTGGCTCTAACCCAGCAAGCCACGTCCCGAATAACGTGTTGACCGAATTCAGAGGAGTAACGTTAAAGGCAATTTGCACAGAGCGCCACAACCCTCGTGCCAACGGGCAGTCAAAGAAGAGGTGCTTGATAGTCTCTTCCCGATCACAGAAGCTACACCTAGTAGAGTCTGTCCAGTTTCGCTTAACTAGATTGTCCTTTGTTAAAATTACTTGTTTATGAACAAACCACATAAACACTTTGATCTTCAAAGGGACCTTGACGTCAGTTGCATTTAATAATCGACGCGATGCGTGTGTGTTTGAGGACAAGAGGACAAAGAAGAGACGGAACATAATTGTATATCCAACTCATGTTCACTTTGCTCTACAACAAGCGAGTTCAGTTCAGTAATGGAATGAATTTGTTCCGGCTAATAATAGAATAAAAAACTCCACAATGCTCGTTCGCCAGAGCCAACGGCATTCCGTTCGTTTGCTTCGCTTCGCCTCTCTCGTGTAAACGAAGGAGTAGTTCGTTGGATTGTTTTCTCGCGTCTAAGTCAGCCTTGTGGAGACGTCCTGGCTCAGCTGGGAACCATTAACAACTAAAGGTTGACGACGCCGGATGCAGCCAGATGAGCCACGGTTCAAGGCTCTGACCACTCGTTCGATGGGTCCTCCACTGGCCATTGACGACCGGCATCTCTAAAAACCTGGAGATGTATGTTCACGAAGAACAAGTTTAGTGACGGCTGGCTAAGATTGTGTATGGAAAATCATCAATGCTTAATTAATTATGAGTTTGAAGTGCATGCACATTAAGAAGAGGGAGTTGCCATCACATACTAGTTTATACATCAGTTGTTGTAGGAATATTTATAAGTCCAATGGTGGGAGCAAGTAGCCGCGACGTTACACATGTGTTCAAAATACTAATACTTGTATTATGGAAATATAATTTGGTTAATTTGTTAAAATTGTTCATCGCACATTTGAAAATTGTTCAATAAAGAAAGTTTGCTCAACTCTTAGAAAATGTTTGCACCATTCAGAAAAACAGTAAGTGACATTTAATTTTTTTTCCACGCATTTAAAGAAAATGTACGTGACTTTTTCGGAAAATGTTCGACATTACATTATTTTTTGTGTAATCCAAAACAAAATGTTTCGTACCATTAAAAACAGTGCATGTTCCACTTAAAAATATCGTTCACATGTTAAAAAGAAATGTCCAGAACTTATGTCTACAGAAAGTTCACATGTTTAAAAAGTGAAGTATCTACAGAAAGTTCATATGTTTTAAAAAAATGAAGTATCTACAGGAAGTGCTTCCACGGGAGACTTGTGCCTAGTAGTATTTAGGCCAAGAAAATCGTGTGCCCTTTTGATTTGCCGCACATTAGATACTATGCACGCATCAACGATCGCATCATTTATCCGAACGAGCACGCGAAGGAAAGCTCCTCAGAAAGTTATCTGCTACTGATCCTAAGGAAGAAAGCTCAAGCGCTGGCTTGGATGTCATTTTGCGCCGTGACATGGCGACGACACGACAGCAACCGACCTCCTTGGGTGGCAACCTGATGAGTATCTTGTCAATGATGTCCTTGAGCAAGTCCTCGAGCAAGGTCATGCCTCTCCTGCACGGTATTGTAGTGCGCCGTCGACTCAGTCGGTTAGAAAGACACACCAAGATTTACTCCAATAACAACTTGTATCAAGAAGAGAAGCAAGCAAATTGACAGAAAGCATAAGTTTTGCATTGATCAGCAATGTCAAGTAAATTTACATGGGTCTTGATTATAGATTGAAAATTTCAAATGATGAATGTGTGTAGGACGTGAAGAGAGTGGATGCAACCAACTCAAGACTTGGTGTTCGCTAGTGAAAACAGAACTGACGGGTAAACAGATTTATACACTGAACTGAAGCCAAATACACTAGTGAAGATAGAGTGACGGCTAAACTAAAGCCATATACAGTGCTAGCTCAACAAAAAATAGACTTGGAAACCGAGACCCTCGGAAGGTCCTGCGACGGTAGCGAGTTATGTGCACATCATGAGCATGTTCTGTCGCTTGTAATTAACTAGCTTGAGCGTTAGCTGAAGGTGGAGAGAGTAAATCAAGAGAACGCACCCTAGGAGAGGGAGATAGAGAGAGACAACAACGGCCAGTTCTGGCGGCGATAGTGCTCACCACCATTGGGGGAGAACGTGGTGGAGAAGGCGCTCGTCAGAGCAGCGGCTCGGTTGAGTGAGTGAGGCAACGCCAGGGTGGAGGGTCAAGCCGTGTCGGGGTCAAGCTCTTCCGCGACTAGGCTAGGAGGAGAGCTGGAGCTCGAGGCTATACAACAAAGTTCTAGTGTGTGGAGGGAGGTAAGCAAGCTCAATCCGGTATGCGGGAGGTAGGGTTGGAAACCGCATCGTCAAGGTGGATGGGCATGTCGAGACGGAAGCTGAGCTCACATGTAGGGAGCAAGTGGACGTGACATCACACATTTTTTTTATTTTTTTTTATTTTAGAAAAATACTAAATACTTGTATTATGAAAATATATTTTGGTCAATTTTTTAAAAGTGCTCATTGCACATTTGAAAATTGTTCAATAAACAAAGTTTGCTCTACTCTTAGAATATGTTTGCACCATTCAAGGGTGGTGTGCCGCCCATGGCCATCGATAATGGTTAGCGACGGCTGGCGCCAGCGGTGCTCATGCAAGAATGCGGGTGTGGATTTCACACTTCGTCATGACATGGTGATGGCACGACAGCGGCCAACGTCCTTCGGCGGAATCCTGATGAGTATTTTTTTCAACGACCTCCTCGGGCAGGGCCGCGCCACTCCTTGCCGGCATCATAGTGCTCCGTCGAGTCCGCTCGGTTGGAAAGACACAAGAAGATTCAGTCCAACAACGGCTTGAATCAAGAAGAGAGGCAAGTAAGGTGAAAGAAAGCATAAGTTTTACATTAATCAGTATTTTTAATGATGCTATAAAAACAATTATTCAAACAGGAATATTTTCAAATGATGAGAGAGTTCTAAGTCTTCATTTTACTGTGTGATCTCGGCCATTGTTTCATCTTGGACTTCCCCACCCTTAGATTCGAGTGTGATCTTCCCCACCCTTGGACGTCGATTGGTTGGTGTGTTGCTTTGCTCTCTTACTCTGTTGATCCATCATGTCGTCTATGAAATCTCTTCATGTCTTCACATTCCACTTCTAATTGCTGTAGTTGACCAGGCTAAAATGATGTCTCAGGTCTTGTGGAAGGTCCACAGCACGTTGAATACAAGTACAAAAATTCGGAGAATGAAAGTAAACATTTCTTGGTGCTTCTGTTGGGCGATTTCCAACACGAGATGGTAACTAATATCTATTGTTAGATTTGGTACAACTCCATCATGTTTTGCTTCATATGCGTTTAGGAATTGCTATTTTCCTAAGCATAAATGAAAAGTATGTTTACATGCATGGATCTTTATTATACATTGACAAGTGCAAGTGATGAAGGTGTGGACAAAGTGGATGCAACCAGATCTAGACTTGGTATTCACTAGTGAAAACGGAAGTGACTGCTAAACCAAATTATACACTGAACTAAAGCCAAATACTCTAGTGAAAACAGAGTGCCGACTAAACTAAAGCCACATACAATGCTAGCTTAACAGAAACTGGACTCAGAAGGCGAGACCCTCAGAGGGTCCTCGCGATGGCAGCGAGCTATGTTCGCATCATGAGCATGTTATTTCGCTTGTAATTGACTAGCTTGACCGCTACCTGAAGGTGGAGAGAGAAAATCAAAATGACACACCCGAGAAGAGAGAGACAACAATGGCCAGTCCGGGTTGCGACAGTGCTCACCTCCAATGGGGTAGAAGGTGGTGGAGAAGGCGCTAGCTCGAGGCAGAGCAACGGCTCAGTTGAGTGAGTGAGGCGATGCCTGGGCGGAGGGTCCAGTCGTGTCGGGGCCGTGCTCATCTGAGACTCATCTGAGACTAGGCTAGGAAGGGAGTTAGAGCTGGAGGCCATCGCACGAAGTTCCAGTGTATGGCGGCAGGCGAGCAAGCTGAATCCGGTATCCAGGAGGTAGGGCAAGAGCTGGGACAGTAAAGTGGATGAGCATGTCGAGACGGTAGACGAGCTCACCTAAAGGGAGCAAGTAGACGTGATGTCACACATGTGCTTTTTCCCATTTTATTTTGTTTATATTAAAAAAGTAAATACTTGTATTATAAGAATATAAATTGGTTAATTTTTGAAAAGTGTTCATTGCACCTTTAAAATGGGGTCAATAAACAAAGTTTTCTCCACTCTTAGAAAATGTTTGTACTGTTCAAAAAAACAGCGAGTAACATTTACTGTTTTCATGCATTTCAAGAAAATGTACGTGACATTTTTCGAAAATGTTTGACATTATAATTTTTTTGTGTAATTAAAACAAAGTGTTTCGTACCATACAAAATGTTGAAAACTTGTATTTTGGGAAAATGTTCAAAACACGTATTTGGACAATTACTAGTCAAGTATTGAAAATATTAAATATATATTCAAAATATATTTTAGATGTATAAAAAATGCACAATGTTTATGAAAAATACTAGACACCAAAACATATATTTTCAAAATGAAAATGTTTGTAATGTGCTTCAAAAGTGTACAATGTGCATAGAAAAAATAATAGAAAATAAAATAAGAAACCTCAGAAAAACAGAAGAAAAGACAAAGAAACTGAATAAAAAATGGTAAGGAAAGAGGAAAAAACGAAAACCAAGGAAAGACAGAAGAAAACCGATGCAAAATAGTGAAAAAAGTATAAACATAAAAAAAACTACCACATAGCTATAATATTGGATCGGCCCAGTAGTGCCTCGCGCTAGGCGAGAATTATTAGCAAGGCAACACATTGATACCCCAAGGGAGCACATTGATTTTGAAAGGAGCCACATCTATCTTCTATTATATATCAAAGTATTTGTCAGGTTTCCCAAAAAAGATAAATAGACTAAAAATTACCACAATAATTAGAAACATATGACCGTAAAATTAATAAACCAAATTTTTATAGCCATTAGATATGATTGTAAGTTAACAAACAAACAATTATAAATCAAATTTCCAGTTTAACATTTTGGTTTGAGCCTGACCACGCATAGTCTAGTGATCAATCAACATAGCACCATATTAGAACATGTATACGCTAACCAACTGTGGTTGGATGGTTAGGAAAATAGTGGTATTACCCAGCCCATCCCATGAGGGTTCAAGTCCTAGACTTGGCGCTGGTGCTCTCACTTTCCATGGATGCGGTTGAGAACAACATACAGTTATAAATGGGTTCGACAAAGAAATGTTTTAGCATCATCACCTGCAGCTGCACCCCTTGAGCTGATGCACCAGGTCGTCGACCTTGTTGAAGTCCATGGGCTGGTTCCTGGGTATCGGAAAGCAGAGCAGACGAAATAAGTACCCAAGATGACATGACGAAAGCAGATGGAAAGAAGGGGGTCTTGGGGGCGGACAGCAGGCCGGCGATGTCGTTGAGGATCCTGTTGGTGTTGGCGATAAAGAGGTTGATGACCTCAGGGACCAAGCCTGGGCCTGAGCTGCCATCCTCGTCCATCGACTGCAAGTACTGGAAATACTCATCCACCATACCCTAGATGGACCATTTCATGAGAAGCTAAAGGCATAGTCAGCCAGCAACCACACAGGTTTAGTAGGGGGTTGACGGTGGAATGACCATGGCGAGCATGCATGTGACAAGGGTCTTCAACTGGGCCATGAGCACGGCAGCCGCCGTGGCGATTGATTGGGGGAAAGGAGTAGGTGCTGGCGGGATCCGAAGCTGTGGTGGCTCCGGTGATGTTCTCGATGAAGAGTGGAGGAGGCTTGGGGACGGAGCCCCTTATATACCCGGACGGATGAGGCTATCGGCGCGAAGACGTGTGGCTGGGAGTGCCCCTCATTAACAGTCTACTAGTGGTTTGGCCGGGAGCCATTAAGGAGCTAGACGTTGTCGACGTCGGAGGCAGCTAGATGGGTGCTCGGTCAAGGATCGTCGGATGGTTGCTCCGCTGGCCATTGACAGTGGGCATCTCTCTTAAAAGTAAAAAACCTCGAGATGTATGAATACAAACAAGAAGTTTAGTGGTTGCTGGCTGAGATTGTCTTATGGATTGATCGAGGGCATCCAGAAGGATGATGGAAACCAGCCGTTTAATCTTAGTTGGTTTAATAATCCGTCGGTTGCATTTAATAATCGATGCAACGCGCGCGTGTTTGAGGACAAGAGGACAAAGAAGAGACGGAACGTAATTGTATATCCAACTCATGTTTGCTTCGCTCTACAACAAGCGAGTTCAGTTCAGTAATGGATTGAATTTGTTCCAGTTAATAATAGAAGAAAAAACTCCACAATGCTCTTTCGCTAGAGCCAACGGCCTTCCATTCAATTGCTTCGCTTTGCTTCTCTCGCGTATACGAAGGAGTAGTTCGTTGGATTGTTTTCTGGCGCCTAAGTCAGACCTGTGGAGACGTCCTGGTTCAGCCGGGAACCATTAACAGCTAAAGGTTGACGATGCCGGATGCAGCCAGATGAGCCTCGGTTCAAGGCTCTGACCACTCGTTCGATGGGCCCTCCACTGGCCATTGACGGCCGGCATCTCTAAAAACCTGGAGATGTATGTTCACGAAGAACAAGTTTAGTGACGGCTGGCTAAGATTGTGTATGGAAAATCATCAATGATTAATTAATTGTGAGTTTGTAGCGCATGCACATTAAGAAGAGGGAGTTGCCATCACGTACTAGTTTATACATGAGTTCTTGCAGGAATATTTATAAGTCCAATGGTGGGAGCAAGTAGACGCGACGTTACACATGTGTTAAAAATACTAATACTTTGAATATGGAAATATAATTTGGTTAATTTGTTAAAAGTGTTCATCGCACATTTGAAAATTGTTCAATAAACAAAGTTTGCTCAACTGTTAGAAAATGCTTGCACCATTCAAAAAACAGTAAGTGACATTTTTTCACGCATTTCAAGAAAATGTATGTGACTTTTTCGGAAAATGTTCGACATTACATTATTTTTTGTGTAATCCAATTTTTTTTCGTACCATTTAAAACAGTGCACGTTCCACATAAAATAGTTCACATGTTAAAAAAATGTCCAGAACTTACGTCTACAGAAAGTTCACATGTTTAAAAAATGATGTATCTACAGAAAGTTCATATGTTTTAAAAAATGAAGTATCTAGAGAAAGTTCTTCCACGGGGACTTGTGTCCTAGTAGGATTCATGCCAAGAAAATCGTGTGCCCCTTTATTTGCCGCACATTAGATACTATGTGTTCGCACACGGACACGTCACCGTGTACTCTTGACGCCGGGGGTGATGCACCGCAGTTCACGTCGAAGGAGGCCCGTCCGAAAGCGCGGTACGCAGGCAATCCGGCGGGTGGTTTTGAGGATCCGAAACCCCACACGCCCGAGAGGGACCCCGTCAGGGCGTACGACGGCTATGGGCTGTCCTAGGTCGACCTGATCGCCCCTAGGGCCTTGAGGTTCGCCGCCCTGCAACAAGAAGAAAGGACGAAGAACGAGGAAGAAGAAGAACCAGGGTTAAGGAGAAAAATAAAATGATAAAAAGTGGTAGATGATTTGTTCGATTGTGTGTGTTTAATCGGCCGTCACCCCTTTGGTATATGAGAGGCGGTTGGACTTCCCGTGCAAGGAAAAAGGATTGGATTCACGTCCAAAACCCTAGTCAAATTCGGATTGGTTCTGTCGGAACATTCGAAAACTGTTCGGTTTAAACTGGCTGCACCTTGTGGGCCTTTTTTGTGGTTGTAAACGATCTCGGATGGAAACGTGTCCAAAAGCAATCT
Organism: Triticum aestivum; assembly: GCF_018294505.1. NCBI lineage: Eukaryota > Viridiplantae > Streptophyta > Magnoliopsida > Poales > Poaceae > Triticum > Triticum aestivum. Next base: position 732,696,637 of record NC_057812.1, read on the forward strand.
TGACCGTTTCGATGATACGAACAACTTTCATGTTGAACGTTTTCTGATCAGAGGTCATCCTGAGGGTCAAACCACTCGCGTAAAACAGACTATTATTCGCGCTACTCATCAGACAGGGTGTCTGGTGGGGCACACCATTTTTTGCCTCGTGACAGAGCTGCATTCCGATGGCTCTAACTTTTGTATACGAGCTCGGGATGGAAAAAAATTTATTTCAAAATCGATTATTTCAACGAGACGAAGACAAACCGTGTGTATTATTTTTTCATACGAGGCCGCCTTGGGAGCGTAATCAGCCAAATAGTGTTCTGAATACAAAATCTGACTACTTCAAACACAACTTTGGCCTTAGAGATGAGATCGGATGGCTATGGCCCAAAAATCAAAGTTTCTCCTTTTTGACGATACAGAACTTTATCGCATTGAGCACCTTTTCATTTGAGGCCATCTTAATTGTGTTTTTGACTATGCCAAAATCTGGTGTCAATACATGCCCCCTGTTTTTAGGCAAAACTTGCATGCCGAAAAATATTTGTAATGTATTTGTTCTAAGGACGATGTCAACACTCTGCTACCTCTTGAGCTTGCGTTGGTTTTCCCCGAAGACAATCAATAAATAAATCATGCTCCGACTTCATCACATAACGGTTCACCATACGTGCATGCTACGGGAATCACAAACTTTAACACAAGTATTCTTTAAATTCACAACTACTCAACTAGCATGACTTTAATATTATCACCTCCATATCTCAAAACAATTATCATGTTTCAATCTTTTATTAGTATTCAACACACTCAAAAGAAAGTTTCACAGATCTTGAATACCAAGCATATTATTATTAAGCAAACTACCATGCTATTAAGACTCTCAAAATAATTTAAGTGAAGCATAAGAGATCAATAGTTTCTTTAAAACAAATCCACCACCGTGCTCTAAAAGATCTAAGTGAAGCACATAGAGAAAAATTATAACGCTCAAAAGATATAAGTGAAGCACATAGAGCAAAACTACTTAGCTCAAAAGATGTAAGTGAAGCACATAGAGCAAAACTACTTAGCTCAACAGATATAAGTGAAACACATAGAGTATTCTATCAAATTTTAATTCATGTATGGCTCTCTCAAAAGGTGTGTACAACAAGGATGATTGTGGCATACTAAAACACAAAGACAAAAATAATACAAGACGCTCCAAGCAAAACACATATCATGTTGGTGAATAAAAATATAGCTCCAAGTAAATTATCGATGGAAGTGGACGAAAGAGGGGATGCCTTCCGGGGCATCCCAAACTTTGACTTTTTGGTGTCCTTGGATTATCTTGGGGGTTCCATGGGCATCCCCAAGCTTAGGCTCTTGCCACTCCTTGTTCCATAATCCATCAAAAGAAATCACCCAAAACTGGAAAACTTCAGAACACAAAACTTAAAGTAGAAAACTCGTGAGCTCCGTTAGCTAAAACAAAAGACCACTTCAAGGTACTCTAATGAACTCATTATTTATTTATATTGGTGTTAAACCTACTGTATTCCAACTTCTCTATGGATTATAAACTATTTTACTAACCATAGATTCATCAAAATAAGCAAACAACACACGAAAAACAGAATCAGTCAAAAACAGAACAATCTGTAGTAATCTATAGCTAGCGCAAGATCTGGAACCCCAACAATTCTAAAATAAATTTCTGGACGTGAGGAATTTATCTATTAATCATCTGCAAAAAGAATTAACCAAGTAGCACTCTTCAAATAAATATGATAGAAGTTCTCGTGAGCGCTAAAGTTTCTGTTTTTTACAGCAAGTTCAACAAGACTTTCCCCAAGTCCTGCCAACGGTTCTACTTGGCACAAACACTAATTTAACACAAAAAACACAACCTAAACAGAGGCTAAATAATTTATTTATTACTAAGAAGGAGCAAAAAGCAAGGAATAAAAATAAAATTGGGTTGCCTCGCAACAAGCGCTATCGTTTAACGCCCCTAGCTAGGCATAAAAGCGAGGATAGATCTAGGTATTGCCATTCTTGGTTTTAGGGAGAAAGAGAGCAAACTTGTTATCTATGGAATTAATCTTTCTATTTTGACAAAGTACATGTCCATTAATGGTAGAAGAAAGATTAAGAATGTGAAATTGGCATCTAGGCTAGCTTTTATCTCTTTAATAGATTCGTTTTGGTAAGAAAGCAAGAGAGATGTGATTTCACCTTTCTCATTAATGGGGTGCCCAAATATAGTTTTCATCCTCTCATAGGTATCTATGGGGTCCCCTTCAAGGAAACCCCCTTCGAAAATAGAATCTAAAACTTGTTTGAACGAAGCGGGTGGCCCAACATAAAAGCTTTTAAGTAAACCTAAATTTGATATTGGGGTACATAGCTAGCCCGGATCCTTAACAGCCTATCCCAAACATCTTTCAAAGATTCATCAAGTAAGTAACGAAAAATTCCAGAATCATCTTCATCAAAATTACAAAGGTTCTCATTGATAACTCCGGCAAGTTTTGCTATAGCATTCCGATTTATGAGTTTAGATAAGATAGCAAGATTGTCTAAAGCACTAGAACATGGGAGAGAACCCCCAACTCTTTTTGGTTCTGACATGGAAAATAGGGCAAATAAAACAGCAAGGGTGAAGTGCGGGAGAGGAAAACGAGAGGCAAATGGCAAATAATGTAATGCGAGAGATAGGGATTGTGATGGGTACTTGGTATGTTGACGTTTGCGTAGACTCCCCGGCAACGGCGCCAGAAATCCTTCTTGCTACCTCTTGAGCTTGCATTGGTTTTCCCCGAAGAGGAAGGGATGATGCAGCAAAGTAGCGTAACTATTTCCCTCAGTTTTTGAGAACCAAGGTATCAATCCAGTAGGAGGCCACGCTCAAGTCCCTCGTACCTCCACAAAACGTTAGCTACTCACAACCAACGCGATTAGGGGTTGTCAATCCCTTCACAGTCGCTTGCTGCAGCTCCACCTCATACCTTTACCTTACCCATAAGCTTAAATAGTCTTGATCGCGAGGGTGCGAGATTGCTGAGTCCCCGTGGTTCACAGATACTTCCAAACCAGCTTGCAGGTGCCGATGAGTCCGTGCAGATGACGCAACCAAGCTCAGGAGGAGCTCGATGAAGATCTTGTCCTTTGTGTTGTTTCGTTCTAGTTGATCAGTAGTGGAGCCCTGTTGGGGTCGATCGGGGACCTTGTCGCTTTTGGGGTTTTTCTTTTATTTTGGTTCCGTAGTAGGACATTGATTGTATCTGGTTGATGTAATGCTTTATTCATGTAATTGTGTGAAGTGGCGATTGTAATCCAACTATGTATCTTTTTCCCTTATGTATTACATGGGTTGTGTGAAGATTACCTCACTTGCGACATTGCTTTCAATGCGGTTATGCCTCTAAGTCGTACTTCGACACGTGGGAGATATAGCCGCATCGAGGGCGTTACAAGTTGGTAATCAGAGCCTTCCCCGACCTTAGGAGCCCCCATTGCTTGATCGAATTAGCGGACGTTGTTGAGTCTAGAAATATGTTTTGAGTCTTTTAGGAATTATATATCGGAGAGTTTAGGAATTTTTTTTACTCCCCAGTCCCTTCATCGCTCTGGTAAGGCATCCTGACGTAGAGTTTTGACTCTTCTCTTCTCAAATTTCACTAAAATATATTTTTAGGATCACGCGGGTATCTTGGAATCGTTCCGATGGTTTTGTGACGAGAACATTGTTCTTGGTGCCTCCTGACCTTTAGGGGTTGTGGCAGTGTCCCGGGGAGTTGAGCTCCGAGGTGTTGTCGTCACAATTTTATCGTTGCAGTTCTGGAATACCTAAGTTTAGTTCGCCGACATCGAAAATCTCTTTTATGCAGTTGTTGGTGAGATAACCTCGACGCCACCCAGTACTAGGGCGGGAGTTCGTGAGCATTGCCATAACTCATATAACGGATGCTTTTCGAAGGTTGAGGTAGATGATTTTCGAAGGTTTCTTGGTTATGTGTTGAAGGATGGACACAGCTAGATGTAGGATTTGCTAGTTTTGGGTGAGATATTATGCTTCCCATGTATTCCCAACACCTGATTGCATAACCGGAAAATTTCGGGAGTTTATAAGTGGGAATTCAAGTAGCTCTTAGGATATCTTTTCTGACAGATGTATGATACGAAATTGGGGTTCGACGTCTAGTGGTCCGCCTATTCACGGTCGGTTTTACAGTGGTCTCGTTGTGTCTTAAAGAGTCCTTGGCTATGCTGACTCGGGGACGCTTCGTATGTCATGTGCACTGCCTTGTACATGATGGTGCTGTACGATCGAGCCCGTGTAGGCCCCACCACGAAAATTTCGGACGAAATCTCTATCATATGTTTGTTCCGGCTTATTCTGCAAGCCAATCCTTTGTTTTGTTTTTGAGTTGTGGCATTCGAGTTGCTTCAATGTCAAATGTCGATTCCATACCTTCCCGAAGCGGTGTTCCCATACTCCGATGTGAATACAAATCCTTCTTGATCATCGAGATTGTGCTGTCAATCCTTTTTCAACCGGCGTGTTTCTCTTTAAGTGGATCCGATCATTTCAACATCCGCAAGATTCAATCTCAGTTTTTTTTCGTCAACGGTGTTTGCTTCATCTGTTCCAAGTTGTCTTTGTTTTTCCCACCCACCCACCCTTTTTTCTTCAAAGACTCAGATTTCTTAATCAAGTATCCTTTTATTCATATGAAGTCTCTCCATTATTTTTCTCCGTCAATGTTCTTATCTGGTGTTTCTCATGAAGATTCTAACGGAGCTTCAAGTTCCTCATTCCTCATTCCTTTTCTTCTCCGGTGGTTTTAAGTCAAGTTTTGTTGATCATACCTTTTTCCTCGTTTCAATGCTTTCTCATGCCGGTGCACCTCATTATCATTCCACTTCTCGCTATTTATTATTCCGGAGTGCTGAAGATATCTCGAAGATTCGTGTTTCCACTCTACATTCGTTCAACCTCTTTCGAGGATGTTCCCTCATTCAAGTCATTTAATTTAACCGGTGCTTTCTCTCTTTTGAATCATTCTACGATGTTTCTTTTAAGTGGGCCCTAACCCACAGGTCTTTTTCCAGGATCTTACCCGACTCTTCTATTTTCCCGGAGCCACCATCAAATTCTTTTCGAAGTTTGACGTAAGAATGAATTGTCATCAGTCAAATGTCTTTCTCCAAGATCTTTCATTTCTTTTCATCGGTGGATCAACCTTTCCATTCTTCATTCCGGAGTATCCCAGCAATTCATGGTGGTGTTTCTCGTCGTAATTCTTAGATTTTGAAGACCGAAGAAGAATTTTCTCCATATCTTGTTCCACTCTCTTCAAGATTCGTGTTTCTAGCTTGTTTCCATCCTCTCATAATAATTTTTCGATTGTGAGAATTCTTTTCACCCATCCGGAGCATTTCATGAGTTGTTTTCCATTTCTTTCCCCGGAAGCCCATCATTTAAGAAGACTTATTCATACTCAGCTTTCAGCTATCATTCTCAAATTTGACCGGTGCTTCGTTCAAGTGATCTTTAATCGGCTCGTGATCTCTTCGTTCTCATGTATCTAAACCCTCTCAAGCATCTTTGTTCATTTTATAATTCTTCCCAGTGTTTCTCTATCTTTTCTTCGTTCATTTCCAATTAATTCGATGGTTCATTTAAGATCTTTTCCATGGTTATCACATCAATTCATTCATTCTTCCAAACCCTTCCGGTGGTTCGTTCAATACCTTTCCAAGTTGGCGCGATATCTATCTTAATCTTTCTATGAGGATAAGTAGTATGTCAAATCCATTGCTTGTCATCAATTTGAATTGGTGAAGGATAAGCATAATGTAATTCTTATTATTGTTTCATCCAAGTGATTTAATTCCTTATTCCGGAGGTTCATCAAAATTCTTGATTTCAGTTGTTTCATCTTTTCTTTTCCGGATTTCCAAGTTTTTCTGCATTATATCGTCGCGAAGCTCCATCTAAATCATTGCAAGGCTTCAACCTTATTCTTTTCATCCTTCATTTCGTTTGATCATTCTTTTGTTACCGGAGTTCTTCATGAAGGTTCTACATGATGGTTCATCAAGGATTTTATCCCTTCTCGAAGTTTTCATCGAGATTCTTTTCTAAGGAGATCAAGTATTCTTCATCTTGCAATCTACAGTGCAATTCTTTCTTCTGTATCAATAGAGGTGGTATTATGTCATTCTTGATAATTTGAGTTCATGTTCCATGATTCGCATGTTGTTAAGAATGAGATATTTTAAATCCATCAATCTTGCCATTGGAGTTATCTTGGGTTATATTTCACCTAAAACTTTCCCTAAGGATTGTGGCTATTTATGGTGCTTATGAATGATCCAATTTCTTCATTTTTCCTTTCCGGTGCGATATACTTTCTTGTCAATTTGCTCATATCAATCCAATTCTTTTCCTGTGAGTGGCAGGATGTCACCTCGTAATTTGAGATGTGTTCCATAAGACCATATCAAGCTTATTTTTTTTCATTGTTGAGAATAGAACAACTCCATTCCAGCATTTGTTGTAAGCATGCTCTCTCAAGATCTTGTTCCTCTCCGTCCATCCCATTCCGTTCTTTCATTTCTTCCGGAGGCTTTGTGATGTTACTCTTTTCAATCATCATCTCGAATTGTGAAGATCATGATCTTTTCATGCTTATCCTTTTAACCGGAGTAGTTTCAATATATATCTTGCCCTTCAACCTCAGGGTTTTCGCAATATTCTTTGTCCCTCTTTTTTAACGGAGTGTTTTCGACTTTGTTCACCTTCCTTGTATTTTTTTCTCGAATTTGTTCAACCTGGCAAGGTTCTTTGGTTTCACTCGTTTGTCAAAGGAGCAACTTAGTCTTACCTCTTCTCTTTCTCTTCTGTTGTCCCTCCGGTGCCATTCTAGATCTCGGGACGAGATCCTCTCATAGTGGTGGAGTGTTGTAACGCCCCGAGACCGATGTGC